>NC_085009.1:7986420-8153920 GCF_963854185.1 Sardina pilchardus | reverse complement strand
TAGTCCATAGGGACCATTCTAAAATACCGTGGATGTGACATAAGGTTTGAACTTTGGTGTCAGTAGCCCTTTAAGATTGTCCCCTTAGTCACCCTAAACATTCCATAAAACAGTCTATAAACAGATGTGTCAAGTCAGACATGAATCTTGTGTGTAAAATATTAGTGTAACCTGGTTCGTTATGTTTTAAACATGACTGTCCCAGAGTTTACCTTCTCTTCAGTTACTGTACAAAAAGTACAAAATCCATTTAATTGTTGTACAGATATGTTGTATATGTTTTATTTTTATAATTTATATATAATAATGAAACAAATGCACATTTTTTGGAATACCTATATTGTGTCTTTGTGGATGTATGTGGATGACTGTGCAGTAAGTATGTGTGAGAATGCTTATATAAAAAAAAGTGCTACCTCTGATTACCTGCGGGTGCATGTGCTTCTGTGCGTCACTCACAAAGGCATGGCTGCACACGCATGAGATCTATATGCCGTTCATGTTGCTGTATGAAAATATACGTATTAGGGTAGAATACACCATCTTTTGCTAAATCTCTTCTAAATGTCCCCATCGTTTCCCATCGTTACGTCTTTTTAAAACGCAACAGACTACTCAGGCTACATGATGCCTGCGGGAGAATTACTAAATCAGGAGAATTACATTCATACTTTATACAACTTAATAATAAAGTGTACGACTCTACTATTTAAAAACAATCATCATTCATCCTCACATTTCTGCATGACAGATTCACATTATGCTCATACACAGACCTAGGTCAAGTTTCATCCAGTTCGATTGGTCGGCATGGTCAAAGTTGCAGCTGCAGAGGTATCCAAATTTAATTCAGCGCTGAATATTGCAGTGGATTTTTCACAGGCCCGGGAAGCTGATGTAAGGGGGACGCCACAGAGCCACGAAGGAACTCAGGCCGGCACCTCATGAAAGCGCACGCCGGAGTTAGAAATTCTCTCACAGCACCTTGCAGCCCATGACTATATGCATGATGACTCTTCAGACGCGCTTGTGATCTTCCTCGTGGAGGAGGACACAGAACGGCCTCCAGAGTCCCACTACGCTCTGCTGCTTCCCAGGTCAAAGGCCCTCTCTGCTCGGCTCAGTGTGCCAAGATAGTGGTACCATACCATCCATCCACAACAACCAGGGACCTATATACAACTCTATAATAGCGTAATAGCATATTTTCTATGTTATAAAGAAAACTCTAATTAGTCTTTGACAGCCATTTTGGCTTGATTAACTCACAACTCCACACACACACACACACACAATCACTCTGATGTGTCTCTTTTACACAAACACACCTATACTTCGAGAAGACAACTGAAGAGAAGTTTGAAGAAGAGAAATTCTGACTAAAATGCTGTGTTCCCTCCTGTATGCCAATCGACACATTCAATAGCACCACCAAACACACAGTGGCCCGGGCCCCGGCCCCTGTTGGACTATTTGGCACGATCCAGTCACCTCCTCTACAATTCCATCTCTAACACAGGAGGCCTTTCATTTAATTTAACCTCGCAAGGCAGCATAGCCCTTACTAAACAGTCTCTGGCACAGGCTTAAATTCAAAGTCCCCAACCGGAAGCACAATCAATGGAACAGACTTCAGACCACTGGCCCCAGGACTGAAGACAGGGTAGAGTGTTTTTCCAGCGAAGCAATACTGACTGAACGAATATAAATGAGCGATGTAATCATCCCCCACGTCGTAGAAATTGACAATGCCCTCGTCGTAGTCCACGAACACTCCGACCCTCTGGATGTCTTCCCTTAGCTGAACGACAGCGGCGCGGGACTCGGTAGAATAGCAAATTCCGTCGCGCAGCTCAAGGGCTAGGTACAGGTCACACGCGCAGTCCTTCAGCGGGCCGTTCCGGTTGGCGTGCTCCCAGACCAGACCCACGGTCCAGTCGCGCTTCCCGCGCACCTGCACCTCGTAATAGTGCGCGCCAGAGGTGAAGCCCTCTTGGGCCAGGACGCAGAGGTCCGTGGCGAACCGCTCCGTGCTGGGAGCTACACTTTGCGGCGTGTCTCCGTGGGTAACCTGCTTCCCGTCAACGGACAGGACGAGCTGTGGATGGGCGGTGGTGGGATCCAGGGTCACATTCACTGAGGAGGTAAAGGAGAACATAAGCCAGATGCCACTGTGCTCATATGTTAGTGAAAATCTTCGGAGCTCATGCAGTAGGCCGCAACACACTGACACTCAAAATAACTTATTGAGTTTGGCTTTCCTAGCCTAAGTCCCTAGGCTGGGTGAACCCTGCCTGAACTTCCGGGGAATTTGAATTTCGCCCGGCAGCTCAGGCTGGAAACCAGCAGATCTATTTTTGCTGTTTACTGCCAGAACCTTTGGCTCCAATCAGAAACGGGCATACTCTAGTCCTGGCACGCTATTGGCCGGTGACAAAAAGGAAACTTAAGCGACGCTAAGTGCAGTAGAAACAAAGCGCAGCCTCGCCAGACTAATGTTCAATCTTAAACGATTGAGTTTAGTATGGTGAAAACCAGACTACTATTACTAAGTCCCAGTACCAGGACCCAACTTTAAATATCTAGTAAAGTACTGTAGAAACAATGAGTCTTCTTTACGTTAACATCCTGTAGTATTTCAATATAAAGTGACCACTGCAAATGTTAGAATGTGAAGGAGAATATACGCACCTCCATACTTCCTCATCTCTTCAACCTCTGTAAATAAAACAAAACTAATAATGAATACAGTCAGATCATCACAGGAAATGAAATGATTATCTTGCACATAGAGTTGCTTGATTCAGTGCAGGGGCGATGGGGGGGGGCTCAGACCCCAGGAAGGATTTGACATCTGCTCTTGACGAGGAATTATGAGGCTACCGAATTTAATCCACTTTTTACGTTTCTTAGAAAAGGCTAAGATCAGTGTTTTGGCCTATTAAGGGATAAAAGACAATCCATGCCCTCTAAATGGGATTGAATATGCCTTGAGACATGAACCTCCTTCCTCTCTCCCTCCTCCATCATGGACAGTGCAGTGATTCTGTATCTGTATCTGTATTCTGTAAAACATTGGTTTTTAACGTAAACGGCATATGGCAAATATGACAATGGGTGGTAAAAAACGTTAAACAAAGTAAAACAGGATATTCAAAACAAATTGTCCTTCGTAAAAAAAGTATTATATATATATATATATATATATATATATATATATATATACAACGTATAATGAATGTACTTTCTTTTTATAAGTAAAAGTGCCCTTTTCTCACCTGCTTCTTCTGGGTCTTGTACCCAGAGTGTGTCCTCTCTCTCCCCATCCTGCTCTTGCCCTCTCTCCATCCTCCTCTCTACCTCTTTACCTACTGCACATACACATATTTTTGAAAGGAAGTAGTCATAAACCTTTATAGGCTATAATAATAAAATGAACATAAATATTTAAAGACAGATCACTAAGTCATTCATGAAATGACTCTAAATATAATGTACTTTCTTTTTAAAGGTTATTAAGTGAGGCGGTTAACAATAAGTGCCCTTCTCTCACCTGCTTCTTCTGGGTCTTGTACCCAGAGTGTCTCCTCTCTCTCTTCATCCTGCCCTTGCCCTTTCTTCATCCTCCTCTCTCCCTCTTTGCATACATACAAAGATTCTGTAAGGACGTTATAAACTCTTTTAAATAATACATAAAGCAAACAAGCCCAGTGGGCCTGTGAGACTAGTCTATAGCTTAATTTGTATCACATTAACTTACTTGCTTTGAAAGGCATGTAACAAATAAAATGTAAAGTTATTATTATTATCTTATATGTTAAGGTCCTAAAATGAAGCATGATCTGGTCATTAGTGTTACAACACACTGCTGCCAATTGTCGATTTCACATGGTTCTACAGCTGCACCGCAGGTTACCAGCCAGCCTCTAGGAAACACCTTTGGTGCGCTCAGGCTGCCTTTTTTGTTTCGTGAAACAGGAGGTGCCCACCCAACCTAGCCTGGATACCAGACTCTCTGGGCCTCTCTCATTTGTCTTTTTTATCTACCCCCCCTTCCTTCCTCGTTCCCACTGATCTAGCTAAAGAATGATGGGGCAGCAACAATGGATAGTCAATCCAGTGTTCTTTATAGATCAGTGGGAACGAGCCTGCAGGACTGAGCATTGAGGAGAGATGTTGAGAAGGGGCCTCTGACTCCACAGAGCGTCTGGCCTAGATCAGTTGGCAAACGTTTATTTCCTGGTTGGTGGACGCTTGTCTGAAGTTTGAAATCATTGAAGTTAAATCACTAACCACGGGGGATACAACAATAACGTTAGGCTTGCAACTTAAATGTAATCACTCTCAGGAACGCCTTCTGTTCGCGGGATGATCAGGCGTCCTGAGTCCGGAGGGGACAGGGGTGGATCAAGCTATTCCAGACGGAGTACTGTAGGGAAAAGACATTAAGCGGACGTACAGTAGACAGGCTGAGCCAGGCTAGTGTCCACCCACCAATCAGAAGATAAAAAAAGGAGTTTGAGTTTGAGCCCCTCCCCCCAATTTCTCTTTGTAGTTCTCACTCACCAGAACGCATCCTTGTCATTTCAAGTTCTGAAAAAATCAAACTGATACATTACTACAACAACCTTACATATTTATCAAACAATGTATTCTTCTGGTTTTACTACAACACAGTATGTGGATCATGAATACAACATCCTGGATCCTGTGGTATTTCATTCATAAAGAAATCTACTGATAATGTCTAATCAAAATCACAAGAGAAATAAACACACCTTTCTGTAGTCTTAACTCCTCTGATTCTGAGAGAAGAAAAACATGTCTTCATATTAGGCTGTGTCAGTTGGATTCCATCACAAACCTTTCATGTTTAATAATGTATAGTATATTTGCAGCAATGCTTTCATACCAGAAACTTTGATGTAGCTTGTACTGTGTGTACAGGTTCATTCAAATAAAACAACCTTTATGTTTGACATGCTGAGAAATTGTTGAAACCATTGCATTGCAGCATGCATCCTCAAAAAAGTGTGTTAAAATAGTCAAAGATCACACACTGTTTAAATGCACACCATATTCTCTGATGGTTTCTTGAAATTGAATAGTGGCCTAATGTTGTGACTAAAGAATTTGAAAAAAATAAAACAAAAGTTACCCTTCAGTCTGCGTTTGACACGAAACAGCCATAGTGACAATCCGACAGCCAAGGCAGCGCCCAACAAAACACAGAGAACGGCCTTCCCAGAGTGAGCACGGTCAGTCAATCTCCCTGAAAGCCACAAATACCAGTTGCAATTGTTTACAGTATGTGGACAGGTTGATGTAGAAGAGTGAGACAACACCGAATGAAATGATGATAACAAATCTGAAAACAGAATGTCTAGGGAATGCGGGATCTGAGTGAGGATGTAAAGAGTGAATGGAATGCTGCCATACAGTGAAATGGAGTGAGAGAGGAGAATGTTTAGTTGTGTAGTGATGGGGAGTGTATGAGAGAGTGAGCATGTGCATGAATGAATGTAGTGAGTGGGGCGGGGGGGGGGGGGCACTTAAAGAGTGTTGGGGGCAAGTTGCTCTTGCTTTTAAAGCCTGCTTGACAATTAAGCACTCCGGTCATCTCATGCTAGCCAACGCCCATGGGCACACTGACCGTGAGAGACGCTAAGGTTCGTCATCACACAGGCTATTGTTATAAAGGTATAGAGACCAAGAGAACGCAACTGCCATTTCAGACAAAACTCAAGTGCGCCCTCTAGTGTATTTGCCTGAAGCTGCACTACCTTACCTTTACAATCAAATCTCAGGACCTTTCTGTTTCATGATGAACAATTCTCCATCTCCACCACTCTAACCACCAACAACCATTGCTGTTTGTTTAGTTTGTTTGTTTTGCTTTTTGTAAAGCTACCTTGAGTTGACTTAATACTATTGTTATTATTGTTGTTCTTGTTGTTCTTGTTTTTCTTGTTGTTGTTGTTACTACTTGCTATATAGAGAGGAAGTAAGCCATATTCCCCTAGGCCTATATGATGTCTGTAAAAAATGTATAATACCAGAACAGTCAGTAATTTCCTACCGTTAACTCTGATCTTAAAAGAGATTTCCTCATGCCAGTGTCCATCTTGAATAGAGCATGTGTAGTCTCCTTCGTCTGAGACCTTAACGTTGGTCAGTTTTAGTGAAATATTTCCACTGCTGAGTTCCTCCTTGAATAGAGCGGTCCTCCCTCTGTAATCAGCTTGTTGTTGGTCATCTCTGTCGCTGCCGTTTGTGTAGTGATGCACCACTAGTGCACGCGTGTGGTTTAACATCCAGGTCACCGTCATGTTCTCAGCACTGATGTTGGTTGAAAGGTAGCAGGGCAGAAGCACGTCTTCACCTTCAAACGCCATTATGGGATGGACTGGACCCAACACCTGAGGCCTTGCTATATATATAACATTTTTTTGACAATACCAAAAAAAAGTTAACAATATGTTTCAGATATTTACTCAAGCATGAATATCTTCTTGAAACATGGCTAGAGAGACTCAACCTTATAAGGGCAAAATAAATCAACTGTAGTTACATCATAAAATGTACTTAATGTTTCTAAGAAAAATGTAGATAGTCATTGCAGCTCTTTGTTATATACTGTACAGAAAACATTGTTGTGTAGGCCCCAGGTTATTTAACCTTTGACTTCTGCCAAACAGCGACTTCTTGTTTTGTTGCCTACTTTTGATTTTGCGGCCATTTCAGACAAGACACAAATGCGCCCTCCAGTGTATTTGCCTGAAGCTGCACTATACCTTACCCTTTTCCTTCCCTTTGTTTACAGTAAATCAAACTCAGGACATTTCTGTTTCATGAACATTTCTCCTTCTCCACCACTGCAAAATCTAACCACCATTTCTTCATCTTCTTGTCTGAGTGATGTTTGTTGAGTTTGTTTAGCTTTTTTTTAAAGCTACCTTGAGTTTGACTAAATGCTATTATTATATTATTATTATTATTAGTAGTAGTAGTATCATCATACATCATTGTTGTTATTGTTGTTGTTTTTGTTGCTATTGCTGTTGTTCTTGTTACTTGCTATATAGTGAGGAGATAAGCCATATTCCCTTACATAATATTTGTAAAATATATGCAATACCAGAACAGTAATTTCTTACCGTTGACTTTGATCTTAAAAGAGATTTTCTCATGCCAGTGTCCATCATGAATAGAGCATGTGTAGTTTGCTTCGTCTGAGACCTTAACGTTGGTCAGTTTTAGTGAAATATTTCCACTGCTGAGTTCCTCCTTGAATAGAGCGGTCCTCCCTCTGTAATCAGCTTGTTGTTGGTCATCTCTGTCGCTGCCGTTTGTGTAGTGATGCACCACCAGTGCACGCGTGTGGTTTAACATCCAGGTCACCGTCATGTTCTCAGCACTGATGTTGGGTGAAAGGTAGCAGGGCAGAAGCACGTCTTCACCTACGAACGCCATGACGGGATGGACTGGACCCAACACCTGAGGCCTTGCTGTAAGTGTTGAAAATACAACAAATAATATTTGAGAATATTTTTAAGATATTCACTTCAGTAGTAATGTCTTCTTGAAACATGGATATGATAGACTCAACAACATTATAGAAGAGCAAGAGAAATGCAGATGTAGCTACAGTACATCGTAAAATTCACCAAATGTTTCTCCGAAAAATGTATGGTTATTGTAGGCTAGCTCTTTGTCACAGCAAACAGTGTCGTTTAGGTCCCAGGTCATTTAACCTTTGGCTTCTGCCCACCAGTGGCCTACTTCTTGTTATGTTTGATTTGCTGCCGTTGTTCAGTGACTGCATGATCCCCATCATTCTGTGCAGGTATGGCAGGTATAGCAGTACTGATATTCTGTGGTCTTTGTTCTTAAACCAACTGACTTGAGCTACTTCATAACAAGCAGTAATTAATATGGGGCCCCTGTACTCGTATAAGCCAGCTATGTCATCAGCTCTTCTTTATATGCTGCTACAGTCTTGTGGAACAATGTCTTCTTACCTCTAGCTTTGATCTGCACAGACATGTTCTTCACCCAGTTTTCGTTTTGAATAGAGCATGTGTAGTTTGCTTCGTCTGAGACCTTGACGTTGGTCAGTTTTAGTGAAATATTTCCACTGCTGAGTTCCTCCTTGAATAGAGCGGTCCTCCCTCTGTAATCAGCGTGCTGTTGGTCATCTCTGTCACTGCCGTTTGTGTAGTGATGCACCACCAGTGCACGCGTGTGGTTTAACATCCAGGTCACCGTCATTTTCTCAGCACTGATGTTGGGTGAAAGGTAACAGGGCAGAAGCACGTCTTCACCCACGAACGCCATGACGGGATGGGCTGGACCCAACACCTGAAGGCTTGCTAAACAGAAAAACGACATGTTATTTTAAAATTATACAGGACATTTAAAGTGAATGTTAAAACCTACTCACTTGAAGCCTGCACAGACATCCTGTAAACACACACACACACACACACACACACACACACACACACACTTTGAAAATACAGATGGGAATGTTTTAATGATGAAACATTTACCAGTTGAGGTGGCCATCCAGCAGAATAAAGGCAGAATAATCACAAAGATATCCTCCATAACTAAAAGGAAATGAGGAAATTTCAATTTAAATATTGATGACAATGAAAACAAATTAAGCACTTTTATATATTCTCTGTAAATGGCAAGTTATCCAAAACGACTTACAGAGGAACAACAACCATGCTTCAGTAAAGACCTTGGTGTCTGACCAAGTAGGCCTACAAAAAGATCAGGGTAAAGGAACACAACACCGTTTTTTTTGTTTGTTTTTTTTTTGGGGGGGGGGGGCATGTTTGTCTCCGTACTTTGTTTGCAGAGATATCACGCAACACACTGTACCCTATCAGGGTTGGCAACTCTCACGCAGCATCAATCTCACGCTTTCATGCACATGCAAGAACTGTCACACCAAATCCATTCCTCTTTATTTTCAATCCATGAATTTTCTGCTGATGACTAGACCACAGCATATTGTTTCTAAATGGCAGGAGACGAATTTGAGGCATAACGTTCTCAGTGCAGTTTTCTCTTTGTTGATTCGCTGACTACCGGACCACAGAACAAGCTGCACAAAGTGCAGCCCTGTATTCTTTTCTGTTGAACTACTCGCAATGTAGTATTCTCATCACATGAGAAGGATCTTTTCCTTTGAACTGTGCTAGCCGCCATGATAAACGTTTCGCAAGATAATTTAGCGTAACCTAGTAAGAATTTTCAAGAAAAAATATATCTGTAAATATTAAAGCCAGAGGATATAATATACAGTACAGTCCATGGCTAAGAGTTGGTCAGTGTAGCCATAGTGATTTATTTTCGCAAAATACTAAGCATGCATGATTTCATAACAGGACACTTTTTAAAAAAAGAATTCCATCCCTGACACATGCGTACACACACACACACACACACACACACACACACACACACACACACAACCACCCATAATCGTAATAATTTAAAACAATCTTATTATGACCGTCTCAATGGGCCATGTCAATCCATCCCATAACTATTAATTTGATACAGCCACCTAGTTAAAAATGAAAAAGCAATCGCAGGTATGCACACAGACACATACACACATACATGCATGCATACACACATAAACATACACACACATGCACACACATACACACCAGGGGTGGAAATTAAAATGTGAAAATGTGACAATCTATCAGCCAATAGCAGATTTCTGGTCAAATTAACCAGCCACTCAATGTTAAAATATGACTTTGTGTCTGAAATCTACCAGCCACTCTCACATTTTACCAGCATTTGGCTGGTGGCTGGTGCTAATTTCCATCCCTGATACACACACAGTAGACATGCACACACGCACACACACACACACACAGGCATGCACACACACACACACACACACACACAAATAAACACAAACACGTACATGCATACATGCACAAACACACTCACACCCACACTGACACTCACACATGCAGGCACGCACGCACACACACACACACACACACACACACACACACATGCACAAACACACTCACACACACACACACACAAATAAACACAAACACGTACATGCATACAAACACACACACCGACACGCACACATGCAGGCACGCACGCACACACACACATATAAACACGTACATGCACACATGCACAAACTCACACCGACACACACACATGCAGGCACGCACGCACACACACACACACACACACACACACACACACACACTCACACACACATAAACACACCCACGCACACACAAACACAAATATGTACTCACACATAAAAACACACAAATGCATGCAGGCAAGCAGGCACAAACACACACACACCCTGTTACCCCCCCCCCCCCCCCCCACACACACACACACACACATATGCACAGAGACATAAAACACACATGCAGACATGCAGACATGAGCGCGCGCACACACACACACACACACACACACACACACACACACACACACAATGACCGCTACACACACACTCACAAGCGAAAACTCACACACAGAGAAGCACAAATACTGTATACACAAAAGCATACATGCACACACTCAATTATATGCATACACTAAAGTTGCAAGAGTAGGAGATGGAGACAATTTGAAAAGCATGATTTATTTTTTTGGCGGTCACACCTGTTTTTTTATTTATTTAGTTAAAGCAACACTAAAGAGTTTTTTGTACCTTAAAATAAATTCTTCCAAAATCATTTCAGTGGTTAATCAACTCGTAACAGGGTGAACGGCATTTCTGTATTCGCTTCACGGCTGTATATCGGCAATAACCACACTATGCAAGTTTACCAGATTGGGTAGCGGATCTGTAGTTTGATGAAATGAGACATAAGAAACTACAAAGTAGGCCTAGTCTCCAAACTCAAGCTGCCCTCGCTATGGGGTGAAAGACTGGTCTTATTACATTGCATGTCAATGCAATGTACTGTTATCGCTGTTCTTCTTAAAATAGTTATTCTTCTTCCGACCAAAATCAACGATCAAACGCTTTAAAACCACTGAACCGTTTAACGTCATTCAAACACTCCTACACAGGTCTTGTAACGGAGATTTGTTAAATGTATTTTTCACATTTGTGAACTTTATACTTTTTGAGATATTTACGATAAAAGAGTTCAAAAATCCCATAGACTTAACGTTGAGACGCTTTGGCGGCAGAAACTGAGACCAAGACCAGAGGGTGTCGAGTCCAAAACAAGACCAAGAGAGGGGAGACAGACTCAAGACCAAGAGAGGGGAGACAGACTCAAGACCAAACTGACTAATGTGGAACATAGACACCATATTGATGCTCGGCTGTATGACTTTAAGAGTACAGTACATACTGTCATTCTTAACATTTCCATACTGTAAATGCTGCCGCTGAATGGGTGAAGTACTGGCATAGAAACTGCATGCCACCTACATGTGCCCAAGAACGGTCTTGGGTGTTATAACACTACCTTGATGGGTTGATGTCTTATCTGTAAAGGCTTTCACTGTGTATTCAACTACAGAATACTGCAGTAGTTGAGATGGGATAACCACAATTAGTCTGTGCAAAAGGTTTGGTGAAGCAAACAAAAACATCTACAAATTAGAAAAGCACTCAGAGAGCGCAAACCGCCGCCAAGCGAATAACCGCCTCCTGGATCAAGACGGTGTTACGGATCATTCCCAAAATTCAAACGTTTCTTCCTAGGGTAATTTCAGACCTTTCCTGAATTTCATCGAAATCCATCTATAACTTTTTGAGTTATCTCGCAAACAAACAAACAAACAAACAAACAGACAAACAAACAAACCCTGATGAAAACATAACCTCCTTGGCAGAGGTAAAAAATCTAAATGTATAAAATATTTTTAAAAAATTGCCAGGATTGAGGACTTGCCTTTAATATTATCCAGCTTTCCAGTACTACACATACAGTACTGTATACAGCCACACAGGAACTAAATTGGCGCCTATATATATATATGCAAAAAGATCAGGTGAAGAACGATGACATTCATTTTATATAATGATATACAGTAATTACATACAACCTAATATGATGTCAGATGAAGTTGAAACAACTTAATTCTCGCAAACCAAACACAATCCTCGCTTGATGAAAATGACCGTCCGTCACTTCCAACATCATAGTGGTTAAAATCTTAAAAATACAACCATCAGAAAAGAGTACACCTGCTACCTGCACATAAAATGCATTTCATTGCATACATTATAATGGGCCAGACATTAACTTTGATTTAGAAAAAAATAGCAGCGTTGGAAGGTTGCTGCTATACAAAAAGACCCCTAAAGTAGGTAAGTAGTAAGTAGGTAGTATTACATTTGGTTTTCATTACACCAAATACTTTATATGACCTTTAAAGCTGTATTTAAAAAGATGCAATATCAGTACCATTCATAATTACTTACCTTCAGCAAATGGTAAGCATTAAGCATGAGATGAAGCCAGGACATGAATTGCCACAAAGTGATGCACAAGTGTTTTGTTCTGCAATGACCAATGTGTGAAGTCCACCTTCCGGTTGCTCAGGGTCTTTATACAGTACACACGGTGTGACTTGTTTGCTCTGACTGGCTGCATAAATATATATATATGTGTGTGTGTGTGTGTGTGTGTGTGTGTGTGTGTGTGTTTATGTATGCCATATGTTACTAATGTTATATATTTGGATATTCCAAAGTCAGCTCTGGGCATTATGGATGCACAGAATACAACACACAAGTTAGCCCGTACTCCAAGTAGCATATTATATTAAACATTTATACACGTACATATATACATTTTTTCACACTCTAAAATCCATTTTATGTAAGAATTAAATGTGGCAATCCATCAAAGTTGAGGAAACAGTTGGATTACCAGTAATCGACTTTCATAAGCGCGGCATTGAGCGGCAGTGCAAGACCAGGGTCGGAAATGCTTTGTGCAATAGAATAGAAACCCCATTATAGGTCACCATTGCTCTCCTGCACAGGAAGCACATGGCCATGCACAGGTTGCTAAGCAATAGGGGTGAGCTGAAAAAAAAAAAAACATGACAGCAAAGTGTGGAGGGTCTCATGCTCAGGTTGTAGGTGTGAAAACTTAATGAATGAAGACGTTGTTATTTCCTTACTCCTTTGGGTAGTGCTATATGGCTTTCCTGTGTGAATCGAAGACCGTCCTGTGTACCAAATGGTTGAGCAAATTACATGCACTCGTCATTGTCACTGTTACATCCATGTCCTATTATTCAATGTTGATAAGTCATATCCCACCCCATCTCCCTCTCCATCTCACGTCCTGTCACTCTTAACTGTCCTATCTGAATAAAGGCATGAATGAAGTCCCAATGTGCTTAAATAGAGAAAAAATATGAATCAATTTAAAGGGAATGGAGAAGTATCTGGAACTTGTCCATTCAAACATACATGGGACATACAGTACATGCATGATGACGATGATGACGACAACAACAACTACAACAACAACAACAACAACAAAACAGTGGCTTCCCAGCATGTTTTGTTCCTGGACTGCCTGTGTGCAACTAATACACGTTTGTAGTATCCACACATATACAATAATATATATTTTTGTATTATATCACTCTATCATTATGCCTTTGTGCTGTTTGATTGAAAGAACTCTCAGACCTTGCCATCTCTGCAGCACCAACCAAAGACTGCACTTTTAGGATGATGTTCTCCACCACCTACAATGATGTGTGTCCAGGCTGCACTGCGGAGGAAGAGACAGTGGTCGCGGCCCTTGCAGATGCACAAAAGGGACACCGCGGTGGTCTCCAGCAGCTAGGCAAAGGCACGGGGGGACCTGTGGTCTCATCGGAGGTTTCCGCTCTGACACCCTGCAGTCTTACATCTGCACAATTGCACAGCAGGAAATAGAGGAGACCACACTAATACTCAGCCATGTGGCTTTGCTAAGCAGTTACATTCTTAAAAAAAAAAAAAAAAAAAGGAATAGTCAATCGTTGGTGCAATAAGTTGCAGAAAAAAATAAGGGTCAATGCACAAGTTGACAGATATAAAAGGGAAATACATTTAAAGTGTATGTGAAGTAGTAAATGATAATGGATTAAAAGACTTCTAGCATCATCTCAGTATATATATATAGTATAGATATATAATTTCATTGGTGAAAATAAATAATGTTATGGACTTTTATTGTAGTCTCTTATGTTTGATTCTTTCAGGTATACATTTCACACGAGGCTTCATGTTTTAGGGTCAAGAGAATGGTTTATCATGGAATTTTTAAAATTTGATTATAATAGAGAATCACAAAGTGAAAAAAACACACCGATAATTTTACTTCAGAAGAGTAGTTTATCGTGATACCTCGACGTAGGACATTTAAAACTCCAAAAATGTGCCGAAACTATATACTGATGAGAAGTGCTAAAGAAAAAAAAAAAGAAAAAAATGTAGCCTGGCTCCATGCCCGTGTACCTAGCTCAGCAACCAGTGGTGGTGGCTGTGGTGCTGACAGCAGCTGCTGCTGGATCCACCTGGACACTAGCAGCTCCACCTTGTGGTGTGGAGTGGGAGTGCGGCGCTGCTCGCAGCCGGCGGAGCTCGTGCACATACTCCTTCTCCAGCAGCAGCTGGCGCTGCTGGGCCTGCAGCTGGTCCTGGTGGGTGCGCAGGGCGTCCGCCCGCTGGATGAGCTCCTGCAGCTCCGCCCGCAGGTCCCGGTTCTCCATCGCCACCTCCTGCGTGTGGGACAGCAGGCACTCGGACGCCTCCTGGTGGAGATGTAGGGGAGAGACGGAGAGAATGCATTTGTGTGTGTGTGTGTGTGTGATATGAAGTACTGTAAAGAGACAGCTGTTTGGAAATGCATGTGTGTGTGTGTGTGTGTGTGTGTGTGTGTGTGTGTGATGAAAGAGAGAGACAGTCATTTGGAAATACATGTGTGTGTGTGTGTGTGTGTGTGTGTGTGTGTGTTGTCAGTGTGCTGACAGGGCTATCTAAGAGAAAACCCAAACAGCTGTTAAAATTCTGCTTATATCAGCTGTAATAAAATGGCACAAATGTCATTTTTGTATATAGCACCTTTGTTCTAAGAGTGCATGAGTGTCAAAGGTGTATTTCACTTCTGCAAAATATTTGAATTATTTCTGTAAGAAACGTGATAGGTGGATTCCAATAAAGAATTCAAATGTGTGTGTGTGTGTGTGTGTGTTAGGTTAGGGTACACTAAAATGCGCCTTGAAGATATCAAGTTTGGCACATTGTCGTAAACTTAAATAACCTTACAGCAATAACAAACTAGCTCTTAGCAGTGTTTGGATACTGTGATATTAATCTCTATTAGTTATTCAAAGTAATATAAGTGTGTGTGTGCATGAGTGTGTGTGTGTGTGTGTGTGTGTGTGTGTGTGTGTGTGTGTGTGTGTGTGAGTAACACAATTGTACATTTCCATCAGCTACTAACATCCCCTCATGCGTTTCCTTTCCAGTGGGGGGAGAGGAGATTAATAAGTGTGTTGTTTTGCTCACTTTGTTGGCTGCCAGGGCGAGGCTGTTGACCTCCCGCTGGGCCTGGGCCTGATAGCGCTCCTTCTCCCGCAGGAAGTCCGACTTGAGGGCCTGCAGCGACTCGGAGTGACGGCAGCGCATGGTCACCACCTCTTTCTCCAGCTCGGCAATACAGCTGAGCTGTTGCTGCTGTAGGCTCTGTTGTGTGTGTGTGTGTGTGTGTGTGTGTGTGTGTACACAGATAATTGACAGAAATGTTAACTTTCAGTAGCTCCAAACAAATTCAAACTTGACTTCACAGATTGCGGACGGCACCGATATTGAGACCTAATAAGTGCACGGTACCTTGAATTCTCTCAGCTCGGCAATCTCTATGTTCAGCAGAGCAAGCTCGTTTTCCTTCTCCAGAATGTTCTGCTTTAGCTCTGATAAATGCAGAGGGAAAAAAACAGAAGTCATTCAAGTCTGAACATTCATGTTTCCACAGTTGTGATCATAGGCAGTAATAGAAGTCTTCTATGTTGGTGACCAACAGTTGGTCATCTCATTTGATTAAATTTTATGTTTTGTTTTCATACTCATGTAGAGGTGCATAGAGTAGGCTATACAGTCCATCATCTCATTAAGACAACAAAAAAACAACAAAACCTCAACCTTTCTAGGACAGCATATACATTTGTGTGGGCGGCTATAGGTGTGGAAGAGACCTACTGTCACCTCTACATGTAGCTGCTGCTCACGGATAGTGGCAGAGTGAGGGGTCATCTTACCACTGGCCTGTTCCTCGTATTTTCCCAAGAGCTCCTCCCGTTGCTCTCTCAGGCCCTCCAGCTGCTGATGGTTCTGGTCACTGAGCGTGACAATGGCCCTCTGCCGCTTTTGGGTCCTCCTGGACATGTATGACATGTACTCGTGCTAAAATAAGAATTAGTCTCCTCTCTCCTTTTCTCTTTAACAACAAATTAAATCAAATGAAATTATGCTTTATTAGCGTACAGTACCTGAATAGGCTTTGTTGCCAAAGCTACAGGTAGGCTATTAGGTATTGACCTTTGTAGGGTAAAGTATCAATAATATCCTCAGCAGTAGGACAATATAACAATAGGCTACTACAGTGAAAACATTAGGCCCAGAGGGAAAGAGATCCAGACCAGTTTTGAGGGGTTCCACCCTCTCTTGCAGTTGCCAGTCTGCTAACCACCAGCGTGCCAAAAGTTACACATGTATCACAGGCACTATTGTGATAGGCAGCAGGTCACTACAATATGTAATTTACAAAGACCAAACTCACTCACTCTCTCTGGCCAGTTCCTATACATTTAGGTGGACTTTTTGGGAGGGTAACATAACAAAGCAGTCATCAACTGGATCAAAATGTACAAAAACACAAAATACAAACACAAAGAAAATCCGTAGCCTAGTAGGCCTACTGTAGCTTGAGTAGCCTAACTGCAGCCAAAAGCCAGGGATGGGCAGTATTTCTGATAGGACTATGTGTAGGCCATTTAAAATATGTACTTCAAATATAAAATTGCCACTTATATTTCATTTTGTTGAAGAAAATGGCTTCGTATTTTGTATCAAAATACTTTCTAGGTGTAATTTTGTAGTTTAAGAATGCTGCCAAGGGGCTGGCTAGACCGTCCTGCCCCTCATACCTCTCCCTCTGTGTGTGTGTTCGCTAAAAGAGTCGGTTTGCTTACACTTTCCATGCGCGTCTGGTTGGCTTCACTCTGAAGGAACCCGTTCTCTTTCCGTCTGTTATTGACACAATGTTAAAGACTTTGTAAATTAAATACTCGTAGCCTAGTCATTTCACTCTCGGAGGGAGTGATATTTATTTGCGAACTGTAGACTAGGCCTACATTCCAAACATTAAAGGATACAGCTGTTCAAGTTTCTTCTTGAGATTGAGTAGTGTGTTGGTCAGAATGTCGTACCTAGGTGTCCCCAGAAGGCAAATGTTAGATTAACTTTTGCATTGTGGCTCTTGCTACATCACACTGAGAATCGGAGATGAACACACTTACTCTTTTTGCAACAAACTATCCTTATCGGATCCGGCTGGTGTTGGTAACGACGCCACATCCTGCTTAACGTTACGCTCGGTTTTCTTGGGAGGCATAACACGTCTGCCCAGATTGCAGCCTAGCTCACCTGTTACTTTATCTGGTCAATGCGTCTTAAACTCCCAGGGAAGCTTAACCAAATAACTAAGTGTTAATCAAAAATATTGAGCTGATTTGTTATAAAAATGGCGAGTAAACCTTGACAACAGCTTAATTTAGATCTTTGTTTAGAACTATGTTCCAAAAGCACACGCCTCCTGTTGATTGTTACTATAGCAACCACAACCTGGTAAAAGTCTCAGCAGAGACTCTAGCCAAAGATCGTAGGCCTATAGTTACTTTATAACCCGTCTCTGCTCTAGCCTTCTAGTCTAGTTCTAGACATTTAAGAATCTTTGGTCTCAGTCATTTTCACAGAACCTGACTGGTGGGCTAGGCTACAATTTAGAGTTTATCCATGTTTGGAGGGCATTCTCTAGAATTATTAATTAGCCTACGTTTGTGTTGCCTACTGCGCAGAGACCAGGCAAACATTTGTTTTTATGTTAGGCTAGGGGAGCGCCGGGTCGATTGGGACATGGGGCAATTGATACACAGCGATTTCCTCGAAAACCATCCAAGCTTGAGCCGTCAGATTTTGACACTACGTCTAGCACATAACACCTACCAATCCTGGCAAATCTCGTGAAATTACGTCACGCCATTCAAAAGTTATTAGCGGGAACCGGTTTTCGTCTACGGTAAGTAATGGTGCATTCCATTTAGTGTTGGCAGGGTTGGTAGTCTCGTACGTTTACCCGCCCGACATGTGAGAATTAGTGGCTAGTGTGAAGGCTGGAGTTTGTAGTCTTTTGGGAAAGAACATGGATGCCACCAGGGCAGCAACTGCCTCTTAGTGCTGGACATTTGTCTAGAACACAAGCAGATGTCCCTCATTCTCCCTTTTTGGGTATGGTCAATGGGAATGAATAATAAAAATTTCAACAAGTGCTGTCGCATTTCTAATGAGCTAGATGGGCATTAGCAGGCTAGCTAGTCATTGTTATTGTTGTGTGCTAGCCTCTTTAGCAAACCAGCTGGAAAACAAATCATTACATTGTATTGCACGCACAGCAAGACCGTTAAATGTATGAATTGGTGACCGGATTGAAGCAGCAATGCAATCTAGTGTGTTAAAGCATTCCATTGTCATTAAAACGACCAACACGGTACAAAAACAAAGAAAACACATGTCATCTCATCTCGATTAATGGGCGCAGCCATGTTTGTTTACAGGTCGTAAGCCCAACTCGGGGTACTCGCAAGTACTCCGAGGTAAAGGGGGCGTTCCTCCGTAAAATGCCGCAAGAAAGCTGGGTAATTTACACTTTACAACTCGGGCGGGTGACTTACGATACAAATGGATCGCAGGGTAAAATCTTACATGCGGTAGTTTTTTTGTGATCAAAAGTTCTATTTTGGGTGCCATGCAATAATAATATGATCAAACAACAGATGAATTCGTACTTAAACAGACCCTAAAGTATGCAATGTCATAGTTTTGAAGTTTAGAAGCAACACAGGTTTAAGTGTCAGTAGTCGCTGGAGGTTCAATTGGTACAGCTGTTTAAATGTCCCTAACGCTATAACCCGGATGTGGCCACATTACACGATCAATATCTGTATTTCACCGAATTAATAACTGTTTTGCGAGGAATAACAACTGATTTGAGTTAACAACAACTTGTTTGAATGAACAACATATATTTTGAATGAACAAAACATGTGTATGACATGAATCCACAGATATTCAGCGAAGTGAGGGAAACAAATATTACATGCGGTAGATTTTTTTTTTGATCAGAAGTTACGCACGGGACAAAAATATTTGTTTGACCTAGTTATATTGCGAGAAATAATGTGACATTTACGGGATGACGAGTACACTAGTATGTTGTCCGATATGCTTCATAAAAACGTGAGTAAGGTCAGTAGTTTCTGTTTAAAACATGCTGTATTAATTGCCCCTCCTATGTGTCTCAAACGACACGCATAGGTTGGGCATTTGAGACAAATGTCAACTTACGTTCAAAGTTTGAAAACAGCGTGATCATCCAACATATGTGTTAAATTACACTTGTAACTAAGACACAACACATGTGAGTTGTTGATCACATGATAAAAATGTTTGTGTACATAACGTAATCTTTGAAAAGATCGTTTAACTGAAAAGTGTCTCAATTGACCCGGCTCTCCCCTACTGTGTGTAAACAATAGGCTAGTAAAAAAAAGGCTAGGGAACGCATCTTTAGCGCGCGCGCGCACGAGAGAAAGTCAAGTCGAGTCAAGTCCTATTTTATTTATATAGCACATTCAAAAGCAACAGCATTGCACCAAAGTGCTTTAGCCTACATAAAATGAATAAATAATAATTTAAGTAATAATAATAATCATCATCAATAATAGTAACAACAATAATAATAATACAATATTAGACAAAAAAATTGCCATTGAGATTAATGAAACATAATAACTAAAACTAAAAACAAAAAAGAATTAAAGAAAAGTTAAGAAGTTAAAATAACAGTGGAGATAAACAAAAAGGAAACATTTGAGGGAGAGGTGGAGAGGTCAGGGAGTGTTCAAAGCTAGGGAGAAGAGGTAAGTCTTTAAGTTGGATTTAAAGCTTGTAATAGTGGGGCAAGTTTTAACAATATTGGGAAGGCTATTCCAGAGTTGGGGGGCATTGACAGAAAAAGCTCTGTCACCTTTGGATTTAAGAGAAGCAGAAGGAATCGAAAGAAGACATTGTGAGGAAGAACAAAGAGGTCTAGGAGGACAGTAAAGAATTAAGAGATCACAGATATATTGAGGTGCTAAGTCATGTAAGGCTTTATAAGCAAAGAGCAGAATTTTAAATGTGTTCTACAGGTGTTCTACAGGTGTACAACCTATGATCTACAGGGAACCAGTGAAGTTTAGCCAACACAGGTGTAATGTGGTCATGTTTCTTAGATCCAGTTAGCAATCTTGCTGCAGCATCTGGAGTCTGTGCAGGGTTGATTTAGTTAAAACTACATACAATGAGTTGCAGTAATCAAGTCTAGATGATATGAAGGCATGTATAAGGACTTCTAAATCACTGTAGGAAAGACAGGACTTAAGTTTAGCTATTAGGCCTAATCAAAGCTGGAAAAACCACGCTGACCACGCTGTTAACTTGCTTATTAAAAGTCAAAGAAGAGTCTAGGAAAACACCTAGGTTTTTAACAACACTGTGGTGGTTAACAGACAGAGGGCCAAGAGCCTTGCTAACAGTGTAGAGTTTGATGGTCCAAAAATGATCAATTCTGTTTTATTTTCATTTAACTGTAAAAAATGTCACTGAGACAAAGAAAAAGGTTGCTCAATGAACAGGAATTTTCAGGGGCCACTGGTATACAGTATAAAATTGGGTATCATCCGCATTGCAGTGGTAACGAATATTGTGTCTGTAAAAAATGGACCCCAGGGGAAGCATATATAAAGAAAATAACAGAGGCCCTAAAATAGAACCCTGGGGGACACCACACTTAATCGGAGCAGATGATGTCAAAGCATTACCTGCACTGAAAAAGATTTATCAGTGAGATAAGATCTGAACCAATTTAATACAGTGCCTTGCAGACCAACTTCAACATTCAGGCATTTTAAAAGGATATTGTGGTCAATAGTGTCAGCAGGCAAGCAGACACACACACACACACACACACACACACACACACACACCATTATCTCCACCACACACACTCACAGTTTTTGTGGAGATAATGTGCAGGACTGAGTGGCGGTCATATTTTGTACCGCTTTGTTGTACATCTGGTTTAAGCATAAACCGTATACCTCTATATAATAGGGCCTCATTGAAAGCTCTATCACGTGTGTGGATCTAAATTCAGACTGGTCCTTATACTGGATAGAATGGATCAGGGAGGTGGTGGTGGGAGTGAATATGGGGCCACAGTTCATCCAGTTACTGATGGGCTAAACTTGGGCCAATGACTGAAGCTGAAAATGCTTTTTTGTTCATTTCAATATAATGTCTGTATTACTGTAGGTGCTTCATTTCATTGAACAGTCTTTCACTAGTTGCTACTGAGAACATATTGAGCCTGTTGACAAAAATGCTGCCATGCTGTCTGGTTTTCGCCATACTAAGCTCAATCTTTTAAGATTGAACATTAGTCTGGAGAGGCTGCACTTTGTTTCTACTGCACTTCGCGTTGCTTAAGTTTCGCTATCGTCACGTCACCGGCCAATAGCGTGCCAGGACTAGAGTATGGCCCTTTCTGATTGGGGCCAAAAGTTCTGGCAGTAAACAGAGGAGATAGATCTGCTAGTTTCCAGCCTGAGCTGCCGAGCAAAATTCAAGTTCCCCGGAAGTTCAGGCAGAGTTCGTCCAGCAATGCTGCTGAAATTTGTTAAATGACAGATTATTTTTACTCCTCATGGGAAAGGATGCAAGTTCTTTTTGTTTTTCCTTTGCTGTACACACACTTGTGACTTCCTCTTTAGATATTAGACATACAGCATCCTGCAGCACAATTAAACACTCACTGCAGACCAGCAGGTCAACACTCCACATTGATCAGATAGCAGTAAGAAACAAACATGTCTGACGACATTCATGAAGATGCAGATTCTTCCAGTAAAGGACCTGGCTACAAAACAGAAAATATAAATATGAATGCAGTTCCGAAAAGTTCTCAGCAAAGAATGAAGCACAATGAGATTCAGGATCATTCTGGGGGTCAAAATCATCGTAAGTATACAGTATTCTGTTAGTTTCTTTATATTTTATTGTTCTCCGCAAAATATTCTCATATCATATCATATGTTCTCCTCAGGTCCCTACAAACTGGCTGTGGTGTTTCTTGGGCTGCTGTGTGTTCTCCTTTTGGCTGTCATCATAGGAGTGTGCATTAAAATGCAGGAGACAAGACATTTACAGCTTAGCTACAACAACCTGACTGAAGAGAAAAACCAGTTAGAGATCCGTAATGAAAACTTGATTGGAGAGAAGGAACAGTTACAGTTTAGCTACAACAGCCTGACTGAAGAGAAAGGCCAGTTAGTGATCCATAATAACAACTTGATTAGAGAGAATGCACAATTACAGGCAAGAAACACCGCACTGAGTAAAGATCTGGAAACCAACATCAGTGTTATGGCTGGTGAGCGGGATGAACTTCAGTCAGATCTTTCCAATCTCGGTAAGTGCAATTTCCATGCAATTTTGGAAAGAGCGTCAACTTTCTCAGCTCAGCCCATTGTATTTCACATCATCAGTGAATGGAGACTAGCTAGTGTTTCTCAAGGCTAATGTACTGTTTCTGCTTAGTGGAAGGGTCACGTCCTGCCTCATGATACAACAACAGGACATAGTTTCCTTCAAATGTAGCTTCTGGTCGAAACATGTTTCATATTCAAGCCTTGCCTGTAAAAGTTTGCAAGATAGCAGAAGAGAAACATCCCCATAACATAATGTTGCCCCCACCATGCTTCACAGACTAGTAGGTATGATATTTTGGTAACACTTTACTTGACGGGTTCGTTCATAACACATTCATAACAGCTGTCATGAACTGCACATGAAGCATTCATGACTGTTTCATGAAACATGACTCAACATTCATACCAACCCTTTCATGAATGTTGAAGACAAAACGTCAAAAACTTGTCAAAATAAAAGTCCTACAATCGCAAAGCAGCATTGCATCTTTTTTGTTTTAGCCAACCTGGTCATGTCACATCTTAGTCAACGGGGAGGTCCAGTATCCAGGAGAATTTAATCTTTTGTTGGTCTGTTTGTTTATTTCATAATAGTAACCTCTGAAGAATGCATAATTGTCTACACCAATGACTGTATATAGATATATAAAGTAGGAATGTCCAACCATTCAGAGGTCCACAGATGGTCAGTAGTTCACTTCCCAGAATAATTCACAACTCGTATAGTAAAGCGACATTTGAAGTAGGCTTCATAAAATATTCATGAGATGTTTAGAAACGCTGGAGAGGATTCACAATACCCTGTATATGGCTTACTAGATTGTTGGACTTTTATTTTGACAAGTTTTCGTCATTTTGTCTTAATTCCACATTCATGAAAGTGTTGGTATGAATGTTGAGTCATGTTTCGTGAATCAGCCATGAATGCTTCATGTGCAGTTCATGACAGCTGTTATGAATGTGTTATGAATGAACCCGTCAAGTAAAGTGTTAACGATATTTTTGGGTGGTATACAGTATGTACTGTGTCCCAAACCTGTATGCCCCTGGTCCACTGCATTTGAAAAAGCATCTTTTTATTTGCTCTGCACTTTGTCTTCTCTCTAATCCAACAGAAAATTTGTCTTTGGCTTCATTAATTTATTCTTATTCATTCACAGAATCACATGACATGAAGAGAATTAAAAGTCATGCAGGTACCTTTTAAACTATGACAATAATCACATTTTGTGTTGTTGACTCATGAAACATACTTTTTTCTTTTCTGTAACATAATATATTCTATTAGTGTTAACTCAGGAGTGTGAAGCTTTGTTCTACAATGTTAAAATAATCAGAAGAAGAAAGACCCTTAAAAGAGTGGGTATTTACAAATGTTTAATCGTGTATGAGCAGTGTCTACCTGTTATCAGAAGACAGAGGCGTATGTCTGTCTGTGAATGAGAGATAACTTGTTACAGCACTAGAAATCACTCAAGATATTAGGCAATCTGGTACCAAACTAAATGTGCTTATCAAACTAAGAAACTCACAGCAAGAGAATGTTTTTTTAATATCACACATTAGGACTAACAGGAAGGCTACACTGGGCACGTGAAGCGTAACTGAAGCGTTCTGTTCGTCACGTTGCGTCTGCTGCAACAATAAGTTTCCACTATGATCAATGGAACTGGCTACACAGACGTGATGGCGCATGCATTAAAATAAGCAACCAGTCTCCTCAAATAATTTTTATGCGTTGTGAATGTTACGCGCCCAGTGTCGTCACCCGGTAATGGCAATTTGGAACATGCAGTTTCCAAATTACACTTGTCACAGACAGTTTCTATAAATCATTTCTCACAAATATTTCTCGTAGCATGTATCATTTTGGTTCAGACAAAATATATTTTCAGCGGCCATGTCTTTTTTTCTGTCTTAGTGGATGTGACTCTGGATCCAGACACAGCACAAGCCTCCCTAATCCTGTCTGCTGATGGGAAACAAGTGAGACATGGCGACACACAGCAGAATGTCCCTGACAACCCCAAAAGGTTCAGTCCTGTTGTAAATGTCTTGGGAAAACAGGGGTTTTCCACTGGCAAATTCTACTATGAGGTTCAGGTCAAGGGGAAGACTGGGTGGAGCTTAGGGGTGGCCAGAGAGTCCATTACCAGGAGGGGGAAAATAACTCTGTACCCTGAGAATGGATACTGGACAATATGGCTGCGTAATGGGACTTATGAAGCACTAGATGATCCCTCTGTTCCCCTCTCCCTGAAAGAGAAGCCCCAGAGGGTGGGGGTGTTTGTGGATTATGAGGCAGGTCTGGTCTCCTTTTATGATGCAGACTGTTGGTATCATCTCTACTCTTATGCTAATGTTACCTTCACTGAGAAGCTTTACCCATACTTCTCTCCTTGGCTTAATGATGGAGGTAAGAACTCCGCTCCTCTTATCATCTCCTCAGTTCATATCTGCCCTATCAAGTAATGTATCATGATGGGTGTTTTATAAAGTCAGACTCCAGCAGTTTATTACATACCTTAAACTCTCTATTCAGAAGGTTATTTTTTCATAGAAAATCTTGCTGCTTATTTTGCTTTGCTAATTATTTCTCTTGTAAAATAAACAAGTTATTTCATATGCTAAGCCCTGTTCTTATTTAGAGATCTTATTCAAATTAATCTCAGTGCTTTCATAAACCAATTTGTATTTGCATATGTCCCTGATTATTATCGTATAAATTGTTTTGTGACACAACTCATTTACAGTGCACTGGGTAGGCTACTGAAGGTTGCACAAAATACCCAAGCAGTGCACTCAGGTAATCAAGTAACACCATCTGAGCTTTTAGGTTGAAATCTTGTTAACCACAATGCTAGACAATAATAGAGTGTACTGTATCTGTGTTTTATTTTAGACCATGATTGATAAGCAATAGACATTTTAGAGTAATATATACTGCAGTGGTTTATGCTTGCTTGTATACCGGTACTCAAATCATAGAGTGTATAAATAAGGATTCAGTTGCATTGTTTTAGATATATTTTATACCACATCTTGGTGAATAAATATACAATTTACAATCTGCACTTGGTGGAAAGTTGTTCCCAAATTCTGTTCAACATACATGATCCCCCATTTTTTTTATTTTTTTTTAAGTTTCCCACTTCAAAAGATACAACAATGTATGAATGCATTTCAGTGAGTTTGAAATTAACCAGGATTTCACACTAAAGCTGTGACATTACAAGGCCACTTATTATGACCGCTGTAGTATAGTTATCCATGCCGCTGCTGGCCATTTGGGTGTCCTAAGCAATTGCTTTGCCATTTATGTTATATATTATGAACAAATATCATATCATCATTGCATGTAATATGTTGTTCCTGCATTTTGACATTGTAAACAGTCAGAAGAATGAAAAGCAGTTTGAAGTAAAGCTACTTACTATTAGTGACTGGGCTATCAGTGAAATGGAGGAGTAGGGGGAGGGATGACTTTTGCGAACGCCGGGGCGTGTGGCATAATAAAAAGAAGGCCGGCTTAAATACTCTTGGAGCGGGAGGCGCGGTGAGTTAATTGGTGTCAATCATCCCTAAGGGCTCCTCCCGAACTTTGTTTAGAAAACATCATTAAATTGCACATTTTTTATCTGTTCAAAATGTCCTGTTTGAGCTACATTTAGTTTACTTTTAGGTGGTGGTAATTTGCTAATTCATTTGTTTATTATTATTATGATTATGATTATTATGATTTGCTCACATTAGTAATATGTTTTGTAATATTCTTTGTTTGTAAAATTCAATTGTTTTGATTTATGTTTAGTTTTTGTGCTTAGTCTTACAGTAATCATTTATTTTTGGTTTAGACACCTGGGGGCAGTAATGAGCACAGGTAAAGGTGTGTGTGCGCGTATATAGGTAGGAAGTAGGAAGGAGGCCTGTATTGCACCTGGGTGGTGGGCACATGTTTTTTTACCAGCGCGAGAGATGCTGAAAAATGTTTGCTCTGCTGGAACTAATAAACCAGCCACAAAATGGAATCTAAGCCTGGACATTTGATTCTTGCCTGCGTACATTACTTGCCCAGGGTGCCAGAAGTTGCCGTTTAAGTATTTAATTTAAGTTTAATTTCCCTTTCCCATGTCCCTTGATTTATCATTTTAATACTCATATCAAAGTAAAATGGATAGTCTTGCTTTGTGGAAATGTTTTTTTGTTTTTTTATTGCAAACCACAGTATGTTACAGCCATTCATGTCTGTAGTAATACTGTCAATAAGTAGGCTATTGGGACAGATGACACAATGCTGGCAGCACCACTGAGCAAGAAACAAACATCTCTCCTCCTAGAAGTTCAAATACTGCAATAACATAAAAAAGCTCCGAATTGTTGTAGCCTAATTCAAGCCTATGTAATTCAAACATAGTTCCTCTCTCTCTCTCTCTCTCTCTCTCTCTCTCTCTCTCACACACACACACACACACACACACACACACACACACACACACACACACCGAATGTGCACGAATGCACACACACTCACTCACACACACACAAACACACCCCGAATGCACGCGCGCGCGCGCGCGCACACACACACACACACACACACACACACACACACACACACACACACACACACACACACACACACACACACACACACACACACACACACACACGCACGCACGCAGGCACAAGACAGATAACGCAGGACCTCAGTAATGTCATTCTGTGATACTGGATAATATTCAGAGAAATGGATCTCCTGTTAATATGAAATCGTGATCGGCCACATATCAGGAGTCTTACTGTGTGTGTGTGTTGTGTATTCAGTGCATTTTGGCTTCTGGTTTACAGCCGGGTCCTGTAGTTTTTCTAACGTGGCCACAGCAGTTTATGAAAAAACTTGTCACAGGTCAGGAAGAGCGTTAATCTCGCGTTAAAAAAAAACGCTGTTAAAATCGTTAATAACGCGATATTTTTGACAGCACTACTTACTGCTTATATGTGACCATTCAAAGCGAAATCTGTCGTTTTGCGAACAACGTTATTTTGAGAAAATCAACAATATAACAAACTTCCGGGTTAAAATGTTGAATTTCACGTTTTCGCATAATTCGACTGTATGCAGTCTACAGTTTCATATCGTGAACACATTTCACGGAAAAACATACGTTTTGACTGTTAAACCCGGCGAAGATTCAACACATTTGCTGTCATTCCCATTGTGCACGCGCCGCTTAAAAAAATGATTTCTCCTCTTCTGGCATATCGTGACAGGAGAACCATGTCAACGTTGGATGCGGTTATCTTAGCGATAGTTTGTGTAACCCTCGATATACATATCGTTGGAAAGCTTAGTTTATGGCCGTTCACGTGAGCACAATAACTTAATTTAGTCAATTTTACAGAAACGACTGGTTCCGCTTTACAGGGTCACATATTTATTGTTGGTGCCCCCCTGACGTTGACGTTTCAAATCAGCTACATCTTATTAGGCTCTTACTTTAGCAGATGAATTACAGCAAGAGTTGTTTATAAGGTTGAGGCCATTTTCGGTCTTCAGAGCTCAAAACAACCCTCAGTGCTGTTTGTGGTTTGCCACTTCTACAGCTGCCACACTGTCCTCAGACAGCAAAGCATGTTCAAACTTGGAAATGTGGGCCCCCAGTTAGGCACATACCATGTTTATAACATGTAAGGTTGGAAGTTGTACAAATTTGAATGCGACTTTAATGTCATATCCCAGTTGATCGTGTATCATGCAGGATGTGTGTGACCAGAGTCGACGATCCATTTAAAGTCACTCTTGCAACCACAAGAGCACCAACAAAATAGCTCTTAGTTTTGAAACAAAACTAGATGTACTGCAAAGCGATACAAAATATGACCGCCGTCCGCCGCTCAGTCCTGCACATTCTCTCCGCAAAAATCTATTTGTCAATTTGTTTCCATCTCCTACTCCATCCCCTGCTGCAACTTTTATGTAAATGAGTGTGTGCATGCGTGTGCCTGCTTTTGTGTATGTGTGCTTCTCCGACTGTGAGTTTTCGCTTGTGAGTGTGTGTGGTGGGAGTAATGGGATGTGTGTGTGTCTGTTTGCCTGCATTTGTGTATGTGTTTTATGTGTCTCTACTGTACAGTATGTCTTACATTTTCATAAGTGATGATTCAGGTACTTCTCCACTTTCTAAATCAAACCTATGCCCCTGGCCCACTGCAATTGAAAAAGCATATTTTTTGCTCTGCACTTTGTCTTCTCTCTAATCCAACTCTCAATCCTACATAAGATTTGTCTTTGACTTCATTAAATTATTCTTATTCATTCATTCACAGAATCACATGACATGAAGAGAATTAAAAGTCATGCAGGTACTGTACAGTAGCCTACCTTTTAAACTATGACTGACAATCATCACATTTTGTGTTGTTGACTCATGAAACATGCTTTGTTCTTTTCTGTTAAAGGTAAACTATGCAGGATTGGCGATTGCAACGCCGCTTTCGCTTTCGCTTTTCGTTTTCTCTCGTTTTATGCTTGCATATTTCTCTGCAGAGCTTCCCCAGAGGTTCCCCCGAGCTTTAGCGTGTATATTTTACAAAAGTCCTCAATCGGTCAGTCTGCAGTTTCATGAGCATGATCGAGACTTCACATGAGACTTCATGGTCCATGGGTGCGTGCGTGCCCGAGGATTCCTGAAGTTGCAAGCGTGGTTCTACGGCTATAGGCCGAAAAAAACATTGTTTAACCGGTATTGACTCATTTAATCATATATACTGTAGGCTAACAGTATGAAACGAATTGATTAACTGAAAACCGTTGCATAGTATACCTTTAAGAAACGTTATATTGTTGATTCTTCTAAATAGCCTTCATTTACCTTCATTTACTGCTTTGTACACTGTTGCCATCATCATATCCAGTGCCATGGAACAGTCACCTGGAATGCTTGTTCATTAACATGAGTGAGTGAAAAGCAGTTAACACTCGACATGAAACTCCTTCACTGATAGAAAACCAATCCCACTGAGGTGGTTGAGAGAATGGCAAATGTGTCAATGCTGCCTGAAAATTTGAATGTTAGTGTGTAGTTGGAAAAAACTGTAAGAATAAACAAGTTATTTTTCATAAGCCCTGCAAATGAATCTCATTGCTTTCATAAACAACTTTTATTTGCATATTTCCCTGATTGTATGATTATTTAAGTTGTGAAACAACTCATTTCCAGTGAACTGGATACTAAGGGTTGTACAGAGTACTCAAGTGCTTGGCTAATTAAGAAGTAACATCAGTACTTAAGCTTTTACATTACATGTAACCTTGAAATCAGGTCAACCACGCAATGGTAGACATAGAGAATGTTTTCTTTGTTGTTTCTGAATTTTTTCCTTTTATTCATGTTTTACGGATAGGCTCTTGCTTCAGCAGATGAATTATTGTGAGCGTTGTGTATGAGGTTGAAGCCATTTCTGGTCTTCAGAGCTCAAAACGACCCTCAGTGCTGTACAGTACAGTATGTGGTTTGACACTTCTACAGCTGCCACACAGTCCTCAGACAGCAGAGCATGTTTAGACTTCTCAAGTTGGAAACGTGAGGTCCTAATTATGCACCGTCTTTTGTTTGTAAGGTTCTTTTGCTGTCAGGTTGGAAGCTGTCACTAACAGCAAAGAAGAAGGACTAAACACTAGTTTGGGATTCAGTACAACTAATCACTCAGCTCCCACACAGGGTGTCCAAAGTAATGGTTGGAAAATATCATTCTAATGGACACACACACCTATGTAATATATATATAACTTTTTCTGGGGGTAATTGTGTGTGTGTGTGTGTGTGTGTGTGTGTGTGTGTGTGTGTGTGTGTGTGTGTGTGTGTGTGTGTGTGTGTGAGTGTGTGTGTGTGTGTGTGTGTGTGTGTGTGTGTGTGTGTGTGTGTGTGCCTGTGTGTGCCTGTATGTGTGTCTACTTGCCTGCATTTGTGTGTGTGTTTTATGTGTCTGTGTGTGTATATGTTCACTTGTGAGTGTGTGTGTGTTTTTATGTGCTTTTGTGTGTGTTTGTGTGTGTGTGTGTGTGTGTGTGTGTGTGTGTGTGTGTGTGTGTGTGTGTGTGTGTGTGTGTGTGTGTGTGTGTGTATGTGTGTGAGGGTGTGTGCATGCGTGCGTGTGTATTCCTGCGTGTGTGTGTGTGTGTGTGATTGTATCATCCTAAACCAGCAACCCTTCGCTCAACACCACCATCTGCAGGCCGATGGGTGTGCAGTCACTACCGGTACACATAAATTAAATTATTTCATAGCCCTCCATGGATGAAATTCCACAAAACGTGGCATACGCATACTCCCAGAGGATGTCAGGTTAATAATACAAATTAAATTTGGTGTAGTTCATTGCATCTCATCTGAAGATAGGGACAATTAAAGCAGTATAATATTGCATTTTCATTTTTTTACCATGGAGGTGCAAATCACAAATGACTGGTTATAAGCTACGTTGATGCAGGCTCTTGAAACCAACCTACTGTACCATAAACATTTTGTCATCTTCGGTGGCACAGTTCAGTTATTTAGGAAAAACGGCAATTTTTGGGTTCCGGGGGGTCCAGTGCGGGGGTGGAGTGGCCCACGGGGACCAAAGATTTTTTTTCCGTAGAGGTCTACAGGGGCTATATGCCCATCAACTTTCATGTGCCCTCATATGTCACGGTGTCCCAAGAATCATTGACCAATAAATTCAGGAAGTAGATGACGAAAAAAAAAAAAAAAAGAAAACCTTTGACAATCACTATAATTATGACTGCTACACTAGTTTCACTGGAGGCGGTCATAAATATTGACGTAAAAACCCTATTGGTGGACACAGACCCGGGTGTGATTGTGGCACAAAGGTCATAATCCATAACCCGCATCAGAAGAGTTTTAAGAAGTTTTCTTGAAACCTTTTAAGACAAAGTAGGCCAGCAGGATCCTGTTTTTATAATGGTGCACCTCTTATCTGAAAGACAGAACAGAAAGACGGAAGTTTTCAGTCAAATTGGGGAACTGTGATTTTCATCTACTTTCATCAGATGTGGTGTCGGCCCGACTTCAATTTTAGAGCCTCTTTTATTCTCACGTGCTACAGTATATCTGGGTTCTATCCGAGAGAAGAATAACATTGAGTGTCAATGCTATGCAGATGATACACTGTCTGAGAATCTCTTCAACTGTTCAACCAAGTGTTTTTTGTCAAGTTTCCCCCTTTCTCATTCAGTTTCTTTCTGATCTTATAGTTTTACGTAATTAATTTCCCCTCTATTTTAATCTAAAGTGTAAATTCAGAGACTTGACTAGGCTTGAATTGACTAGACCTAAAAGATATGAGAGACACAAATAGCACATCCCTGTTTTTTTGGGCCTCACATCTAGATGTGATAGTTTAGTTGTAATTTCAATGTTATCCTATGTGTGTCCCAGGATGGTGGTCTCCTTTACACCAGAACTCTTAGCTGATGAGGTTAGTACGTTTTGCACTTAACTGAAGGTTATTCTCCAACCTCCCCTATGGCCCCAGCTGTGGCGCGACTGGTTGGGAGACCTGCATGGCAGCGACCTGGGTTCGATTCTCGCCCCGTGGTCCTTTCCGGATCCCACCCAAACTCTCTCTCCCACTCACTTCCTGTCTCTCTCTCTACTATCCTATCCAATTAAAGGCATTAAAGCCCCCCCAAAAATATACTTAAAGACAAAAAAAAAAAAAACTCCCCTACGATGACAGGTCTTGGGAATGTGTGCGCCATGTTGGACTGTTATGGATGGAAGATGATGAATAAATAGGCATAGCCTAAATTAATAAAGAGTAAAGGAAATAGCCTCGGAGCATAATGAAACACTACAGACTGGTGCAGTATCTTTGCAAAAAATGTTTTAAATTAATTTGTATGAAAACACATAGCCATAGAGAAACTATTTAATTTAGGCCTACATTGAGACGTTATATTTAGTTTACATGCAATGGTGGTTTTGGTTGTCGATGGCGTTATTGCATCCTTTAGTTGCAATGCACAATTATTCCCTCGCATGACAGTCCTGTAACCGCATGATGTTCATTTCAAAACATCGCGACGTGAAATGCCACTAAAAGCGGTTTGTGAATAGGTCTTAGTGAGTTAGGAGTCCTCTCTATTTCTTTTAAGCTGTCCTAGACTTAGGAGCTACTTTTAGGCTTAAAATGCTTCCTGAATTACTTTTAGTGAAAAAATTAAGAGTACTAAAGTTAAAAGTGACACGCCCATTATTTACAGGAGTTTCTCCTAAATTCGCCAGTTAGGAGCTACTTTTAGCCCTAAAATTCTTTGTGAATACAGGCCCTGGACAGTCAGCTAAATGTTGCTCATTGTTGGCAAAATGATTATGAAAGTCTTTATATTTCAGCCCGCTCTATGGTTTAGTCTTGTGTAGGCCTAAATGGTCTATCTAACCTGTCTCATTTGATTTAAAAATGACTATTCTATAATCAGGTCCCTTTGGCTAGTTCTCAGTCTCAGTTTAAGGTTCTTTTATTTTTTGAAGAATATAAAAAACAAATATCTGAAATCTCTGTTGAGGCTCAACTTAACCCACACATACACTATCTTATCCCTCACATGTTGTGCCACAAGACCAACTTATTTTTAGAGAGCATATCTCTCTACCCATGTAAGTTATCTAAAAGTTGTTGGTTACAGAGTGAAGTGAAGAACACTAATATTTTAGGAGTGACACGCCCATTATTTGTAGGAGTTTCTCCTAAATTCGCCAGTTAGGAGCTACTTTTAGCCTTAAAACTCTTTGTGAATACGGGCCCAGGTGGTGAGGGGCTTTAAATTTCCAGCAGGTGAGCAAGCGGGGAGGTAGTGTTGGAGACCAATATTTTTCCAGTTACTAAATGACCAACCTTGGTCCCATCCCATAACTGAAGCATGGATGAACATACATTTTTGTGGTTGAAGTTCAATTTTAAATAAAATCTCAAATGTCTTGAACCTGTCTGTATGTGTCTTGATTGTGATGAAAAAAGAAAGACAAATTTGGACCATGTTGGTGATGAGGCCCCATCACTGACAGGATCTCGTCTAATGCAGAAATCAGCACCAATGAGGGCTCTCTGGTCTTTTTCATTATAATAAAAAATGAAACATGTAGCATGTATCGTCTATACGTCTACATACTAGTATGTCATTTCATAGAACATGTTCGACTGGCCACGTGTGCTCCCAATTGGATCCATGCTGGGTAAAATGCAAGAAAAGCTCAAGATGAGCCCACTAGAGCTACGGAGTACGGAGCTACAACTGTAACTGAAATTGCCTGATGAAAGTTGATTGTGTAATAACAAGTGTGCTCATTATCTTGACATCTCACCTCACCTGTGACTTCCTCACTAGATATTTGACATGCACTGCAGCAGAGCTGAACACTCACTCTTCAGACCAGCAGGTTCACACTCCACGTTGACCAAATAGCAGAGAGCAACAAACATGTCTGACGATATTTATGATGATGTAGATTCTGCTGGTATCTATACAATACCTTGCAACAAAACAGAAGACGTGTATTTGAATGCAATTCCGAAAAAGTCTCAGCAAAACAAAGTCCAGGACAGTTCTGGGGATCATAATCATCGTAAGTACAACAGTTGATTGTATTGCCAAGCTGACAAGGAAGAAGAAAACTTATCTTTTAATGATGGATTCAGTAGAGTTAATCAATGTCTAGGAGAGCTAGCTTAGGCTGCTGCTAACATCGTTCAACGAACCTAACGTTAACTATCTATTGACACTTCTGACAGCTGACCGTCGTAACGCCCACTGACGTTTTACAGTACGTTTGTCTTTTTTTTTTTTTTTTTTTGTATCACTCATGTTGCACGGACAATGAATATTCAATCGGTGAAAAGGAGATGAAAATTTGTGTGACTTACCGTTAAATCAGCAGAGTGAATGTCTCGGCGAAAGGGTTCCATAAACGGTCGTACAAGTTCAAAATAATACTCGCGTGCAAGAAATAGCACCCTTTTTGTACCTTTTTAGGCAAAAGGTTCTATTTCCTTGGCAAAGAACCCCCATGGTTCTATATAGCACCCACAAGTACCCTTTTTTCTAAGAGTGTAGGCTACGTCAAGTGAGAGAGCCAGCTGTGAGGTACGCTGTAAAACATTCGAAAACTCTGAAACTGCAATCTGACATGCCGAGCGTGATGTCTCTTTTCTCCGCTTGTCACCAGCGCGGTGTCTTCGGGTTTTTCCGTGTTTTCCGGTATGAGCCGAACCTTCCTTTTATTAAGGCGGTCTTATGTTGCCCCCTTGCGGTTGCAGTTTTAATTAAAGTCCCGATGCTTCGGGAGTCCCGATGTGCGGGAAAGAAAGGAGCATTCTCAACCCGTACCATCTGTATACAGTTCTGTTAGTCTATTTATAATCTATTGTTCTCCATAAAATTATTCTCATACTACATGTGATGTTCTCCTCAGGTCCCTACAAATTGGCTGTGGTGTTTCTTGGGCTGCTGTGTGTTCTCCTTTTGGCTGTCATCATCATAGGGCTGTGCATCAAAACTGAAGAGGCAAGACAGCTACAGCTTCGCTACAACAACCTGACTGAAGAGAAAGACCAGTTAGAGATCCTTAATAACAACTTGACTAGAGAGAATAAACAGCTACAGCTTCGCTACAACAACCTGACTGAAGAGAGAGACCAGTTAGAGATCCTTAATAACAACTTGACTAGAGAGAATAAACAGTTACATGCCAGAAAAACCATGCTGAGCAAACTTGGTGAGTGCAATATACTGTAGAAGAACACATTTGTTTTCATGAACTCGAGTCTGATTTCTTTGCAAGATTTTTACCAGTAGATTCTTGACCTTTTGCCTGTTCATAAGGATTTTCAAACAATTTGCGTCTTTGCTCTGACTGTTTTCTTTTTAAGTGTTTGACTAGTTAATATTGTCATTTCTGATAGAAGAATAACATGTCATGCAAACTAGACATTACATGAGAGGATGCACTCTGCTGGGTAGGGTGTTGTTGTTGGGGCTATTGAGCTGGCTGCTAGCTGGTTGGTAGAGTACTACTGCAAAGGTGCTTTTGGAGTAACCAAATTTGAAGTTTGTCTGACAAGGCGTCCTTGAGATATGACACTCAAGGTGTTTTTGACCTTGACCTTTGACCTTTGACCTCCAACATCAATTCACTTCATCAGTGGTCCTTGAGATGCTTCTATGACTTGATTAGAGTCCACCAGTGCCTAAATAAATTCACTGGACATTATTAGGAGAGACACACATTTCTTAATATAAGGTCACAGTTGATGGTGTTTGTCAGAGTGAAAGCCAAGCTACAAGTGTAACGGGTGCTTAGGGTTGCCAACCGTTCCGTATAATACGGAATCGTCCCGTATTTGACACTTAAAAGTCTTGTTCCGTATTGAACTAATACGGAACGCTCTTTGTTCCGTATTTTTGAGAAACTGCTCAATGCACACATAGTACAATTAAAAACACACACACAAAAAAAACTAAAAACTCCCTGACACAACGTGCGAGCCTGCTGGTCCGCAAAGCATGGAGTGAGGTCCGGTGCTTCACCTGATAATTAGCTGCGCAATTGATCTGGATCAAGCAACCGCAGCCCGACAGAAAATAAAACAAAGTTTCTGCAATTAGGAGGAATTGCTAGCTAGTTTGATGTGATGTGAGTCATACAAATAAGTGGTGGTATGAGCGTTCATTGAATGCATGCCTGTGTGCGTTTGCGCGTTTGCGCGACAGAAACTGAACTACACAATAACGTTGTTGGCAAAGCTCCGCTTCAACCTGTTGGAAGACTATTTAATTACGTAACGACATTTAACAACGTGGATTCTTGCAACTTCCATGGAAACAGAGCAGAGACTGTACAATACATTGTTTAGCATTGAGTATTGTTTAGTAAAATTTGAATATAACATGGTCAAAAGATTGTAGCTTTAGTCTTTCATTTAAAGATCTCCAGATAAGTGATTTACGCCTGCTCGGCCGTTTAAACCATAGACAAAAGTTGGTATTATGTTTCCTGGATCTTTACATTCAGGCATTCAAATGAAATTTCATTATAAAGCATATCATTTTTTCTCCATTTGCCTACTAGAGTATGATACTTGCATGAGGGAAACATCCCAAAACAATAGCACCCATATTTGCTGATGTTTTCAGAAGTATTTCTCATGCAACCATGCAAAAGCAATGACCTATTGTAAATATATCTTACATTATTAAAGCAGGCCTCTGATGTGCATAGGACATGTACACACATGCATAGCACTTTAAGCACTTTTAGCACTTCAAATATTGACTGCTTTGAAGTGAAAGTGCATGTCTAACAATATAGCATAGCCTAATAATAATAATTGTGATAATGATAATCATAATGATAATTTGATGTGGGGTGGAGGTACGTGTAGGTGGGCCCCAATGACCCCCTCCCCCCCCCCCCCCCCCCCGCGTATTTTTGTTCCGTATTTTATTTTCTCAGAGTTGGCAACCCTACGGGTGCTAGCTGGTTAGCTATGCTGTGGAACGTTAGTAAACCTCACTCCCCGACGCTTCAAGAGCGCTGCTGGCATGAAAGCTAGTAGCCTGGGCTTTTAGCTGGATTGTTAGCGCGCTCGACTCCCGATCCGAGGTGCTGCTGTCTCACGGGTTCGAGTTCGGGCGTGTGCAGGGCTGGACCGCGGTGGTTCCACACAACGCAGGTTACACAAGGTCGAGAGAAGTGTCTGTAGACCTGCGAGACAGGGTTGTGTTACTATGAATGAGATCCAGTTCCCTTGAGAAGATGAGAGAAGCATAAAGAAGGACAAACATCCTGACCTCAACCCAATAGAACACCTTTAGGATAAATTAGAGAAGAGACTGAGAGTCTCCTCGTCCAACATCATTGTGTGACTATAGTATGTCACAATTAGAGATTTTGGTGGTACGATAATTGTCTGAAGAATAATCGCAATTTCACGATTATTACAATTATTCTGAGTGAATATGTTTCACAACAGCACTAATGTATAAAATCACACAAAGACATTCTTTAGAGGTTTTGATCTTTAAAGGTTATTCATTGCTGTTTTTTCACAGTAAGACATAAAATAATCATTCTGCTTTGTAAACTATAGCCTAGTCAAAAGCTGGAGTCTCTCTCCTGATAATTTAACACATTCGAAAAAAAGCTAATAGGCCTAACCTATATCCAGTTTGTGCTAGATACAAATTGAATTGTGCGTCAAGAGAACATCCTATATTCTGCTACACACACACACACACACACACACACACACACAACAAGAATATTGACTTTTAATCTATTACATTTAGGCTATATGGCGTTACATTTGTGGCACATTTATGAGCGCAGAGTGGAGCAATATTGAGCACAGAAACATATTTTGAGCAAGCACACAAATTATATTTTTGAGGAAAAATTCAACTTGAGCACATATCATTTGTAATTGAGCAAACGGGAATCAATTCTGTGCTCAACAAATGTCTTTGTGTGTTCGCTATACGATCAACATGTATGCGCAACTACAGCCCTCCTTTCATTCAGTTTCACTGTATGCGCTCTCATACACAGCTCCCTTTGCTGCTCGCTCTAGCTCTCTCCCTTTCGCTCAAGTTCATCTCTGCGCTCGCTCAAATTCATCTCTGCGCTCGCTCAAAATCTGTAGACAGCGTTACATTTTTGCCACAATTGCCAACCAATCAGAAGATTCGAATTTGATTGACGGGCAACCTGACCAATCAGAGTAGCTCTTCACTCGATAAGAAGCCTTTCACATGGGAAAATTGTGAAAGTGGATATTTGAAAGCCTCTCATCTATGGTCATTGTCTAGGCTCAATTCCTGTCTCATCTGCTGATACAGCAACAGGACATAGTTTCCTTCAAATGTAGATAGATAGAAAACTTTAATGTCCTTAAAAAAGGCAATTTGTATTGCAGCACAGCAAGATGACATAGATTACAGACATCAATACAAGACACACAAGAGACACATACAGCACAAATACACACCACTGGTCATCTGCATCAGGTTAATACAGCTAATAAATAGCCTAAATACCCAGATATATGTAACAGCATGGAGATGCTAAGTATGTGTCTCCCATATCTTGTTTGAGTAATTGCTGTAGGAATTAATGAGTTTTTTTCTCTATTTGTTCTAGTATTAGGGTATCTGTATACGACCAGAGGGTAGTGTCTGGAACTTAACTGAGAGTGGGTGGGTAATATCAGTGCATACTTTGTCTGATTTCTGGATCAGCTTAGTCAGGTACAGATGGTAAAGATCAGGCTGCTGACATCCAATTATTTTAGCTTTGCCTCTGGTCGAAACCTGTTTCATATTCAAACTAGTAAAACTTTGCAAGATAGCTATACCAGGCAGGCACTGACCAACATCAATGATACAGTATTGCTTGCTCTATGCTCCTGTAGCCACTTTTAATGTCTCTATCCATATCAAAAGTTAGGTAAGACAGAAGAAGTTTTATATTTGTGGTGTTGAGGTAGTATAACCCAATTGCTCAATTGCGTCTGAAAAAACACTTACCTAAATTAACATTTCAACATGAGAGGTCATTCAGTTTACTCATAATGTCCAGGGTGTAGGCTAGACACTTGTATGCCACCGTAAACGCTGCAAAAACATTCCTTGGTTCCAAAGCCTCCAGACATGGACGACACTAGCATTGAATTATGAAACTATAGAACTATAGACAGTGGCTGATGCCATGTTGGTCAAAATTTAGACAGAGCCAAAAGCAAGGGTAAAAGGTTTTTAGGCTAGTTGTTTTCTTTATACTGTTATGTCGTGTCCACTGAAAAAAACTGTTCCACTTCAACATCTTGCAATCAACCCTCTCCACTCACAATAATGTATGTCATCAGGTCAGGATCATGACTAATTACAATCACCTGGCTGTGCGGGGTGGGGATCACGTGTGCGTAACTTCCTCCCCAACAAAACACAAAAGGGAAGCTCTCCCAAATTGTTTGCGATGCAAATGGCTTGTCGCTGGTCGATACAAACTGTGCATTTAGTAATGTTTTTGTTGTGAACAACCCCCTCACTGTGGTCTGGAGTGTCGTCTCTCCTCTTCCTGCTCCTCCTGTTTCCCTGTGACGACCAATGTGAACACTCAACGCAGAGTAGCAGTGAGTGCAGCATCTGAAAGTCAAAGTTTGCTGTATGGTACTGTATGCCTGTTTGGATATTGGTTTGTATAGGTTTATTTCCTTTTTGTTTGGTTTCATTTACACTATTGCATCTCGAGCGCACACAAGAGAGAGGGAGAGTGAGAGAAAGCGGGCCAAGGGGAGAGGATTTACTTCCGTACTGTTTGGTAAAGTTGCACGCATAGTCTGCAATGAAAACTTGTGAAAGAAATGTATGCTTTCACCCGAGACACGTCAGGTGCACCAGTGCGACCAGAGTTTTTTTCAGGCGTAATTTTGGGCGCAGGAGCCCTGCCCCTTTTTGCCAGTGTGGTGTGCTAAATCCACCATGTAACTCAGTTAGTAGCTTATGACTGCCCCCTTCCCCTAGGTTGCGGTGTGAGCACATCCTATTTATGCTTAGTGGATTGTCTTTGGAAAGCTTGAGTATTACACTGTGTGTGTGTGTGTGTGTGTGTGTGTGTGTGTGTGTGTGTGTGTGTGTGTGTGTGTGTCTGTTTGTGTGTTTATAGATCACTTCTGGCTGGGCCATCTGAGGGTGATCTGACGAGATGACCAAGTATGGTGAGACAAAATAAAACGTGGTGCATTTGTAAGCAGGTAAGAGGGATAACTATATTGTGTGGCGCAGTAATACCCTCACTCTTGCACTTTCAGTTTGGAATGAGGATATTACTAGGCAGAGTCTAAGTGCTCCCAATGTTATTCCGCCACACAATATAGTTAGGCTATCCCTTTTGCCTGCTTAGAAATGCACCACGTTTTATTTTGTCTCACTGAAAACACTGGTAGATCTACATTTGCTCCAGAGTTCTCGTTATGGCTAAGAGTGTCTTAAGACTCGACAATAATTTGAAAATAAAGAGTAGTCTACTGACATAGACTGTTGTCAAAAATGTGATATGAAGAAAGAAAGAGAGGCTATTGATTGGGGCAGCCTTGGTGTACTGGTTAGGGCTTCGGGCTTGTAACCGGAGGTTTGCTGGTTCGATCCCCGACCAGTCCACCCCGGCTGAAGTGCCCTTGAGCAAGGCACCTCACTGCTCCCCAAGCGCCGCTGGTTGGGCAGGCCGCTCACTGCTCTGGGTTAATGTGTGATTCACCTCACTGTGTGTGTGCTGTGTGTGTTCACTAATTTGGTTAAATTGGGTTAAATGCAGGGAAACGAATTTCCCTCACGGGATCAAAAAAGTATATATTCTATTCTTTTCTATTCTAGCATTCTATTCTGAAGCAGAATAAGAAAATGTAAATGAAGGTCAGAAAAGGGTCCAGTGTGTTGAAAACGTTATTATTAATATTGTAGCGGCTTTTAGTTGAGTGAAACTCTTCAGTGACAGCGTATAAAGACTGATGATCCCTGATTCTGTGAAGTCCTGTTCAATATCAAAGGATGCCAGAAGTCAACTATAGGCCTTAGTTGGTTGTAATTTATGGTTGGGATGGTAGGGACATGTCCATACCACATTTCTGATTACAGTATGTCTCTCTACAGTATGTCTTACCATTTCATAAGTTACTGTATATGGTAAGTGATGATTCAGGTACTTCACCACTTTCTAAATCAAACCTATGCCCCTGGTCCAGTGCATTTGAAAAAACATCTTTTTTTTGGTCTGCACTTTGTTTTCTCTCTAATCCAACTATCTCAATCCTACAGAAGATTTGTCTTTGACTTCATTAAAGAGACCCTATGCAACTTTTTCATAGTCATAAAATCGCTTAGAAATCGTTGTTTTGCTTGACTGACCAGTTTTATCGAAAACAGTCACATTTCCTCCCGCCCCTATAGTGTCCCTATCCGCTATTACAACCTTGCAACTTTCTGATGCACGATCGTCTGCTGTTTACATCTGGAAGTCAGAGACGCGTAAGGAGCAAGAAGAACCACGCTTGCAATTTATATATTTATATATAGCCTATATATGTATAAATATACACGCTAAAGCTGTCGGGGAAGCTCTGCAGAGAAATATGCAAGCATAAAACGAGCGAAAACGAAAAACGAAACCGAAACCAGAGCTGAAATCGCCAATCCTGCATTGTTCCTCTTTAAATTATTCTTATTCATTCACAGAATCACATGACATGAAGAGAATAAAAAGTCATGCAGGTACTTTTTAAACTATGACAATCAACTGTTTACATGTGTAATCATCATGTTCTGAACAGAAGACAGAGGCATGCACTGCAAATAATTTTATCTTATAAGATATATTTAGATTTAGTAGTGTTAGATCATTTATCTTGTTAAGAGTGAATTTCTTTCTGTAAGTGTTCAACTTTACACAATAATCTTATTTCTATATTTAATTATTTTAATTCAAGAAATCTTGTCAAGTGAAATTATCTTGCCTCATGGACAGATAATTGAACTTGTTTTTGAGTACTTTTTACCTCAGATTTAGTGTTTTTATCTTGTTTTTAGACATCCCTTTTTTGCAGTGTGTATACAGTACATCTGTCTGTGAATGAGAACTTGTTAGCCTACAGCACTAGAAATCACTGAAGGTATTAGGCAATCTGATACCAAACTAAAAGTGCTTATCAAACTAAGAAGCTCACAGCAAGAGAATGGGTTTTTAATTAGCACACATTAGGACTAACAGGACGGCTACACTGGGCACGTTACTGAAGTGTTCTGTTCACGTTGTGTATGCTGCAACAATACGTTTCCACTATGATCAATGGGCCTGGCTACACCAGATGTGATGGCGCACGCATAAAAAAAAAAGTATCCCACTGAAATAATTTTTATGTGAATGGAATGCCTCAGTTATGTGCCTAGTGTAGTCTCCCTGTAATAATGGCAATTTGGAACATGCAGTTTCCAAATTACACTTGTCACAGACAGGTTCTATAAAACATTTCTCACAAATATTTCTCGTAGCATGTATCATTTTGTTTCAGATTAAATATATTTTCAGCTGCCATGTTTTCTTTCTGTCTTAGTGGATGTGACTCTGGATCCTGATACAGCACAGACCTATCTCATCCTGTCTGCTGATGGGAAACAAGTGAGACATGGTGACACACGACAGAATGTCCCTGACAACCCCAAAAGGTTCAGTCCTAATGGAAATGTCTTGGGAAAACAGGGGTTTTCTGCTGGCAAATTCTACTATGAGGTTCAGGTCAAGGGGAAGACTGCTTGGGACTTAGGGGTGGCCAGAGAGTCCATTAGTAGGAAGGGGGCCATAACTCTGAGCCCTGAGAATGGATTTTGGACAATATGGCTGCGTAATGGGAATGAGTATAAAGCACTAGCTGGTCCCTCTGTTCCCCTCTCCCTGAAAGAGAAGCCCCAGAGGGTGGGGGTGTTTGTGGATTATGAGGCAGGTCTGGTCTCCTTTTATGATGCAGACTGTTGGTATCATCTCTACTCTTATGCTAATGTTACCTTCACTGAGAAACTTTACCCATTCTTCTCTCCTTGGCTTAATGATGGAGGCATGAACTCCGCTCCTCTTATCATCTCCTCAGTTCATATCTGCCCTATCAAGTAATGTAGAATGATGGTGGATGTTTCATTAAAGTCAGACTCCAGCAGTTTATTACACACCTTAAACTCTCTGTTCAGAAGGTTATTTTTTCATAGAAAATCTTGCTGCTTATTTTGCTTTGCTCATTATTTCTCTATATTAAAATAAACAAGATACTTTTTCATATGCTAAGCCCTGTTCTTATTTAGAGATCTTATTCAAATTAATCTCAGTGCTTTCATAAACCAATTTGTATTTGCAGATGTCCCTGATTATTATCGTATAAATTGTGTTGTGACACAACTCATTTACAGTGCACTGGGTACTGAGGGTTACACAAAATACCCAAGCAGTGGTAATCAAGTAACACCATCTGAGCTTTTACAGAAATCTTGTTAACCACAATGCTAGACAATAATAGAGTGTACTGTATCAGTGTTTTTTTTAGACCATGATTGATAAGCAATAGACATTTTAGAGTAATTCATGTATATACTGCAGTGGTTTATGCTTGCTTGTATAGTACTCAAATCATAGAGTATAAATAAGGATTCAGATGCATTGTTATAAATATATTTTATACCACATCTTGGTGAATAAATATACAATTTAATCTTGCACTTGGTGGAATGTAGTTTCCCAATTCTGTTCAACATGCATGTATATGATGAAAGGGCTTTTTTTTTAAAAAAAAAAAATTAAAAAAAAGTGTCCCACTTCAAAAGATGCAATAAATGAAATCATTTCAGTGAGTTTGAAATTAACCAGGATTTCACACTAAAGCTGTGACATTACAAGGCCACTTATTATGACCGCTGTAGTATAGTTATCCGTGCCACTGCTGGCCATTTGGGTGTCCTAAGCAAATACTTTGCCATTTATTATAAATGGTGCACTGTCACCATAGGCATTGAGTCTACATAACAATCTTTTTGACAGCTCCATGGCCAATAAACAAACTCTAGCAATGTTTGTGGCACATTTATAGAACATTTATAACACAATATTAAAGGGTCACTGCACCCTAAAATAGGTTTTTTGAGCTGTTGATTGATTGAAAATATTCATAAGTGGTGAACTGTACTATTACCAGGGTTAATATTGACAAAAATCGTGTTTCTCGACAAAAGTAACATTTCGTCTGATTTTGTATTGGAGATATTGCTCTCTCGCACATACTACCGTTTGAAAACATGCCATGGCATGTTGGTCCAAAATACTATTGGAATGCTGACGTTGTCCTGCACTTCTAGTCCAACACTACGTCACCGGGTCGTTACAAATTAGGACTGAAACGCCCCAACACCTGCTGCCCTGATTAGCCTACCTGTGATAAGCCATGTCAAAGATCATTAAGGGGCGGAGCAAGATACTTCATGAGAAGCCACTTCCTGGAACCCGAATCGCAAGAGGGGGGGTCAAAATCCCCCTTTATGCAGAGCAGAGGCAGCAACTGTTCCATTGAAGTCTATGGACATAGATCAGAATTTCAACTATATGCTAAAATCTCCATTCTCTAGAGTTAGGAATGTGAATTTTGGGCACGGTTTCATGACCCTCAACCCCTTCTGACCACTTCAGGTACCTTTTTAGCATTTTTGAGCATTCCCGGCTGGAGAAAATCGACTTTATATCAGGTGTGCCCCTCTTGTTTATTCTGCTGTTGGCCGGTTGCTACGTACGCTCTACCTTGACAACACATTAGCCAGCCAGCTGAACCAAATCCTGATTTGTGCTAACGACGATCAGATGGCGCTGGGGTAACTTAATGAGAGCAGCGACATATTTCCATTATTCCATTGATGTTTTTATTCAATTCCTTGAAATGTATGCTTTGTGTGTGTTACTTCCATATTATAACTAATAAATGTAGAGGGCTTGAAAGAGCAGCAAGATTATTTTGGAACATCATCAAGCATTGATAGACCTAATCGAGTGCTTGATTTTGTACACCTGTGGAGGGACCTGATGAAACCCATGATGAATACGTCTGACACGCAATGACGCGCCTCTTTATGCAGAGGAAGTGATCCCCGTTTTGCGCCCATAGACATGAACTACGACGACGTATCTTGCTACGCCTTAAGGATCTTTGGCCATGTCTGCAGCACTCATTCCCAGATTGACACGAAATCACCATGGTTGATTGGTTGCAGCAGTGCTGCACTCTCTCTCCAAATTTCAGAACGTCTCGCCCATTTTCAAAGCCGTTTTCAGAAATGTGAAGTGGGTGGAGTTATGGGGTGAAGTGACTCTTTAACAGTGATATGCATGATATTAAGTTGGTATAAACAGCCTTGTTGCTTTGGAAATGGATGCAATTAAAAGTGAATTATGAGCCTACATGGTAGCCACCTAGCCTGTCTGAGTGGAATGCGTCTCAATTGGCATATCATGTGCTTCGTGTAAATGCTCAGTTGAAGGGAAACAAATTATTGAAGACTTTAAGACTCACCGATTCCATTAAACAAAGGGTAAGGCCACTCTTTATATTATAGTCCATTTTCCAAATCAAAGTATCCTCTCGCAGTCAAGGCCGTAGCCAGGCTCAGGGTCCTGTCTCCTGTGTTGTGCTTTTAAAGCAACACGTCTCAATCACCAATAACGGATATCATTTTACTGTACAATGTTTGGGCCATGCTTAGATAATATCCATCGCAATATTAAACATCCATAACATTAATATAACAATTTCAGTGCAGGCTAGCTACTGTAGGTGCATTTCCACACATTTCCAGTATGCCTAATCTCATTGTAATCATCTTCTTTATTGTATTTAACCATTATCTTTTTCATTTGTTTTGACATGTCAGAGGAATCTATCTGCAACTAGGTTTATAGGACATGTCACCTCGTCAGCATTTTTAAATGAAACTAATTCTGTGACTGCAACTAGGCATGACATGAACATGCGTTGAGGAAATGATAATTGTCTTGTCGACTAGTTTTTCTATTAGGCCTACATTTACAGTAACGGAACTTGAAAAAATAAATGACCTCCGTTCCCTCTGTGGTCGATAACGCCATGCTTGCAGTTCAGAAATAGTCAGTGGGAACCGGGTAACTCCAACATTTCATCTAGCCATACCATGTCTTTGTTGCCTTCATGATTTACTTTAAAAAAGTTTAAACGTTTCTTATATCACAAAGAAGTTATCAATTATCAACAATGACCAGGCAGCTGCATGGAACCTGCCTCTCTCTCTCTCTCTCTCTCTCTCTCTCTCTCACCCTCTATCTCATGTGTGCTCAAGACACAAGGCACTGACAGTTAAATTCCCTGCTTTTTAAAAAACGAAATTATATTTTTCCATACATCTGTTCGGTATCATTTGTTTTTTCCACTGGTCAACATACACTAAATGTTTCAAATCGCGTGATAGTTCTCTAACAGTTGTGTCGTCGTTGTTGAGCATGTTGAGAAGATGCCCTGTTCTGGAAACGGTGTAAAGCCATTCCATGTTTGGATACATATACTCACTTGAGTGTGTCACTATTTTCAGTTGTGGTCTCACATCCTGGTTGATGCATGCTGTATGACTCTTTTAAAGCTAAACCAGGTCCTGTCCTGTCATACATTGTACGTTCATACATTCCTTTTTTCTCAGAGCCTCAACCCCACAGACCACCACCTCCTGCTTAATGGAGGCATGAATCTAGAACACAAACTGGCAACCTCTATAAAAAGAGACATACAGTGGCATGTGTAACCCTATGGAATTTTGGTTATAAGTTTTATTTTCATGTTTGTTTATTTACAAGGAATGTGAATTCATAATGGTCATAATGCAAATGTTAAAATGAATACTAATTCATAATGTTATTGTCACGTTAAAATGTTAAGAATGTGATGAATAAGAAAATAAGGTTACCTGTAAGAATAAATAAATAAGTTAGTTTAATTTACTTACCTTTTGATATGAATCCAATCAGCATCCGGGGTTAGAGGTCAGGTTGGAGTAGGAAGTGGGTGAGTGGAGGAGAACATGAGGAGAGAAGAAGAAGACACGAGTGTGAGAAGCTGCGCAGTCAAGCTGCCAGTAGAAACCAGTAGAAAACTTTAGTTAAGCCCGATGTTAAAAGTCAAGTTTGATATATGCAGGTAGACAAACAGACCGTGAGTCTTTTATGTCTATGTTTAGGTCATGGAGGTATTATAAGAACTGGAGAGAGGGACTAAGTCCCGCCCCCATTCATTTCAATGGCCGATGCTAGGCTAGCTACTTCAGCCAAAAAAGTTTGAAATTGGCCGCAGCCATCTTTGAGAAAATGGCGTTCCATGGGTGTCCATTTCCGTCACCAGCTAGAATGAGCCAATTAGGTTTCACGTTACAACGAGACAACATAGGTACATCGTTGATGAAGATTGGAGAGTGAGAGAAGGTGTTCGTGAACGCGCTCCTATCGTTACAGGCGCAAATGTATTTAATTATTTGAGTTGGGATGGTGGTGGAGAAGTTTGCCCCTTGTCTCGAAATCCTATAATGTGATATCCATATGTCATGATATAATAAACATGGCGAGTCAATATTGAGCAAGAATTCACTTAGCATACACATAAATATGATCCCCACAGTAAATGCTTTGAACTGACTGTAGCCTAGGATGTTATGTGCGCAATAGGCTGTCTACCTGACGAAAATGACTCATAACTAGACATGGGATGTAAGAAACGTGTGGATACCAGATATGCTATTTGTGCTGCATCCAGTGTGAATTTGCAGCTTAAACCTACAGACAGATGAAATGAAGCCAACGCATATTATAGGCTTACCGGTAGAAGCGCGCATCCATGTGTTATGTTTCGAGCAGCATGCATTTTAAGTCTGCTGTCACTGTCGGAAACTTTTGCCGTTATCTACTGTAGGCTGTGACCCCCAACGCTGCGTTGTTATGAACTAGGCTACAGGTCTGCAGCTGAGCGTTTTAAAATAGTTTTCATAGCCTAGCCTACACGACAGCGAGTAGGTTAATAATTGGGTTTAGTTAGAGAATTTCTTCGCATTTCCTAGAATGTCTTATCATACCTTGCCAACTCATACATAGTCTAATGCAAATAATAGTAACCTATTAGAACGACATTTGCTTTTTTCTTTTATTCACAAAGCCTGGTATAAAGATAACCCACAGGCATCAAGTATCGGTAACTTAATCCTAGTCGTCAGTCATTTTATTTATGTCTTCTAGAATGCGTTATCAACATGGACGCGCGAGGACGCTCGTGCTCAACACCAAACTCGTGCATGAGCTGAGACAGCTCGTGCATGAGCTGTCTCGTGCATGCGCTGGTGCCGGATATGGTACAACCATGGAACGCCATTTTTTCAAAGATGTCGGCGGCCAAATGACATGCTAACTGGCTGAAGCTAACCCTCCAAATCCTGACCCCCTGGTTTAGGTGCTTTGACTTTGTAATTACCGGACTTATTATCGTGTTTGACGTGGAAATACTTGTGAATTCCAACCCGGAATTCCCGCGAGTGGAAAGAGCTAGTCAGCCCGAGTAGCTCCAATGACCAAGAAAGACTGCTAGCGAGAGACCTGCTCGGCCCTCGTGTTTGTGGCTTTCAAGGACGCCCTCGCCTACCATTGAAGATTGTGGCCCTTTCCGAAACCAGCCCCTAAATCCTAACACTACACACTTCCACTTCGTTTGCGCGTTCACGCGAGGGTCCGCCACATTAAGTATCATCCGAAACGAATTTTGAGTCGAGTGAAGTGTCTAGGGAGAGGGGCTACCACGCCTCCAGGAGCAAGTCAGCATCGATTAGTGATGGGTCGGTCGCGAACGAATCAATACGTACGAACGGGTCTTTGAGTAGCACGAACTGAACTGATTTGACGTTCAACTTTTCAATCGTTCATTCGTTCCTCCTTCCTTCAATCGCGTTTGTTGCTCAATGCTCAGTGAGAGAGCAGTGGAGTCGTTTTCTAAGGTTCTCCGAGAGGATTTTTCAGCAGGTTTTCAGTCAGCCAATCGAATGCTGTTGTCTTTGTAGAGTCTAACACGTTCTCATACATTTTAGCCAATAAGCGCCAGCGACCCATAGCAACCGTTTCCATGAGTAAACAATATCTCTAGCGATCTCTAGATCTAGAACTTGTTAAATTAAATTGACGACATTAATACATTATAATAATATTGTCAGCCATATTTTTAATCTTTTTGGTATGGCTTACAGCTTTTTGAAGATCCTGCACCCAGAATGTGCGTGGAGTTTCTACTTTTATTTAATTACTAGCTGCTACCATGATCACCATTGTGGACGTGACTGACCGTGAACGATGTTTTACAGTTTGTGACTCGCCAAAACTACATACATACACATGCAGGGCGCGTGTACGACACGTGATTGAACGAACTGGTGAACGAATCAGAAGAACGAATAATCTGGGAGAACTGAACGACGCGAACTGTGTCATGTCAACGAACGAAAAAATCCACTACTAGCATCGATGCTGACTTGAAACGCAGGTGCAACCGTTTTCAAGTGTTCGTGCAGCTTGTGTATCTCCCTGCCAGTTGTTTTTTGGTCCGTATGACGGCATTTACAGACAAAAGCGTGAATTAAGCTACATTGTAACAACTCATGTTCAGTTTGATACTCAGTAAAATGTGCAAGATCGTACAGAAGTAGGCTGTAATATTTGAACACATGTGCAGGTCGCATTTACAGCACTTTTATAATTTGATGTTAAATAAAGCATAAAATGCAACTCCTCACTCATAGTAATGAAAGGAGAGAAGAGGGATGTATATCCTAATACATAGTGTCCAGAACATCTTAATTGGCGATTTAATATATATTGGCTTCATAATTTCTATGAAAACGAATATGACGTCAACTTCCTTCTCCCTTCAAGCGCATCCGAAATGTAGCGCTGTTTTAACCCCCTAACCCTTCAAATGCGAGTGTTCTCCGCACCCACGAGTGGACTTGAAAAGGAAGTTCACTCGCTAACCGAGTCGAAGTGAGTAGGGATCCGTTTCGGAAAGGGCCACAGCCTCCGTCAGGAGAGACGACGCCCAGCCATATCACCAGCCCCACGCTGCGTGATGAAGGGGAGCGGACATCTTGCCCTGCGTGAGTTGTGTTTTTTTGTTGCGCCACGCGCGAAACAGCCATTTTGTTTGTTGGCTTCCACGAACCCAAGCACCGAAACAGGCCTGCACCTCCAACTCCTAAAACTGGTTGGGTACCCATTTATATATATTTAGATAGCTTTTGCCGGCTATAGGTTTTGGTTATATTTGCATTGTAGCCTACTGATTTATGTGCATTGTAAACTTTACGGTGCTATTTGAATGTGTGCATTCTGTATTACAAAAGTAAATAGTGAAACGTATTTGTGTTTGTCCTTTGAATACTTCATGTTGATACTTGATAGTATAAGTGTTTAATGACTTAAAGTGGTTATTGCATATCTCATTGCTAAGGGTCTGTTTAAAAAAGATTAAGTACATTCACACAGGATTTACTTTGGGTTAATTTTATTTGAATACTAGCTTACATTTAAATAGTAGTACATGCTTAAATAGTGTAATTAAGTATAAAAGCTTTATTATTGTGTTAGTACATTTCAAATAGTGCTAATTACCTATTTACACACAGCATTGATTAAAACCTTATATGAAAAGTATGTAAGTAAGAATTCGGGGAGCGCACTCCAATTAACAGCCAGACAGCTAGGGGGCGCTACACATGTTTTAGAAAAACAGGGCACAGAGTAAATTTGAAGTGGAGGATCATTATGACACCCTCTGAAAGTATCCCAAGTTTCGTTGAATTCCATTCATGGGGCATAATACAATAAATTGATATATAGGCCTATGTGTACATTTAGTAACTGTACACTATGCATGTACACACACAACCACTCATACACACAAACACACACAATGATACATGCTCACACATGCAAGCACATATGCGCACACACAAGCACACTCAAAGGTATGCACACATTCACACACACACGCGTCGCACACATTAACACACACATACTGTACATAAACACAAAAACAAAAAAGACAAATGCTCAGACATACACACACAGTAGATATGCACGTATGCACATGCATGCAGTACACGCACATGCACACACACAGGCACACACGTACAGAATAATTCCTGCCAGGACACACACCATTACCCCCACACACTATCACAAGCAAACAGACACACAGAGAAGCACACATATACACAAAAGCAAATGCACACATGTTCACTCATTTACATATACAAGCGGTGCAAGAGTAGTAGAGGATGGAGTAGGAGTAGGAGATAAGATGAAAATTAGGGGTTTTTTTGTGGAGATAATGTGCAGGACTGAGTGGCGGTCATATTTTGTACCGCTTTGCTGTACATCTAGTTTAAGCAAAAACAGTATACTTCATCAGTCATAGGGTCTCATTGAAAGCTCTATCGCGTGTGTTGCTCTAAATTCAGACGGGTCCTTACCGGTTAGAGTGAGTCAGGGAGGTGGTGGTGAGTGAATGTGGGGCCACAGTTCATCCAGTTACTGACGCCCTGTTTAAACAACAACAAAGTTTTTTTTCATCAGTTAGGGCTTGCGTTTACACAACGACGCCGTTTTGGAGGCTGAAAACGATGGGTTTTGAAAACTGCTTCCAAGGAAGCAGGGTTTTTGAAAACCCCGTTTTCGTTTTGCCGTGTAAAGGCACATCTGGGGTTTTTATGACGACATAGCCCCACCTCGAACCTCTAGTCCAGCCCCCGCACTTGACCTCTCCTGACTAGACCCTTGGCAGAACAACAACAATTCTGGATCACAGAGCTGTGTGTGTGCTGCACTGCTGCATTTGTTGACAATGAATGGGCTGGAACAAAACGTTGCAATTCTGCATGATTTCGACAACCAGCGACAACGCATATTAACAATAATCTGCGCCAAATAGTCTAGGCTAAATCCACCACCTCCCCCTGCTAGAAGAGTTAATGAACACGTAGCCTACTGTAATCAACATAATGCAGAACTACGTGCACACATTTTGTTTGAACAGGAGTTATAGTCTAATACGCACACAGCATCTAGGCTACAGTACTTGTGGCTGCGATGCAAATAACTTAATTTAATTCAGTACAGAGCATGTTCAACGAATTCTCTCACAAAGAGCGGGTGGAAATCCCGATGCTTTCAACGACATGAAACTTAATAGAAAACCATTAAATACCCCCCAGATTTCAGTGTTCACCAGTCCCAACATTTAGCGATAATCAGACAGTCTAAAAAGAAAATAAATCCCAAACCAAACCGAAAATGTTTTGATAGCCACTCAAACGGTATTTTTTTACCAGTATCTTTAAAGGTGTGAAAGCGTTAAAGACAAAAATGCCCAGCGTTGTCGTGTAAACGTAGCCTGAGGGGCCAACCTTGGACCAATGACTTGTAAAGCCAACTTTTTACATTTGAAGCAGATAAGCAATAACCACTGAGTCTCCAATCCTTCCTCATACAGTGGAGATGGTCACCTATGGAATCTCTGTAAATGTATTTTGTGAGTGTAATGTATTCATGTTTGGTCTTGAATTAATACTTGAGCAACAGTCTGATCATGGTGTCACTGTAATATAATGTATTTGTACATAGTTGTAGACTAAGAACTATACCATAGAGTTTTAGACACCACACCCCCTCTCAGGTAAACAGAAGTACTGGTGAGTCGGGGGTGGCCTAGTCTGACTATCACCATACTAATATAAGCTGAGTCTTTTTAAGATTAAACATTAGTATGGGGAGGCCGCGCTTTGTTTCTGCTGCACAACAGGCGTGATCAATGGGCACCGTTCAAATGATTCCGTACGCTTGGATAGTCCTGCAACCAATCAGACCAATGATCCAGTGCGTCTTTTGGATAAGCTGGTTTCTTATTGGAGTAAAAGGTTCTGGCAGGGAACAGAGGAGATAGATGTGCAGGTTTCCAGCCTAAGCTGCCGGGCGAAATCCAAATTCGCCGGAAGTTCAGGCAGGGTTCACCCAGCCTATAGGGGACGGGGTGGCCTGGATGGATGATAAAAAGGGGAGATGTTTCTCATCTCGGTCTCTTCTACTCTTCTTTTTTTCTCTGCTCTTGGCCTCTCTGCTCCTCCCCCCCTTGCTATCTCTCTCTCTCTGTCTTTCTCTCTCTTTCTTTATGGTTTGTTATTTTCTTTATTTGATACATTGTTTTATCTGGTGTATTTGGATTTGTAACTTGGTAACTTGTTGAAGCTTGAGTTCAAGTTTATTGTTTGTTTGAGGTTAAGATTAGTTTCTTCTTTGTTCCTTTGTTGAACAATAATACTGTTATTACTTTACATTTACCGTTATGGCTATATAAATGGTTAATTTACCCGCCCATTGCATCTCTAAATCTAGTGTGTCATGCATACTCTGCCATAGTTAACAAACTAGTTATTTGGTAATTTATTAGAGATGCAAGTTATTCATCTTATGCAGTCAGATAAATCATGTTTTTTCTCCTAATAACTACCATAACTCCACATTGTTCTTCACGCAACAATAATGCTGGGAGAAAGCCCGGCGCGTTTGGGATATTTTTTCACCCTTTACAGACTGAAGCTGAAAATGCATTTGTGTTGTTAAATTCAATATTGTGCGTATTAGGTGCTTCATTTGATTGAACAGTCTTTCATCAGTTGCTATTGAGAACATATTGAGCCTGTTGACAAAAATGCTGCAATGCTGCTGAAATTTGTCAAATGAAATATTATTTTTACTCCTTATGGGAAAGAGTGCACTGTAATTTTAACTTTTCCTTTGCTGTACACTTGTGACTTCCTCTTTAAATATTAGACATGCACTGCAGCACAGTTAAATACTCCCTCAGTCCCTCTTTACTGGTCCAGACCAGCAGGTTCACACCCCACATTGACCAGATAGCAGAGAGAAACCAACATGTCTGACGACATTCATGAAGATGCAGATTCTTCCAGTATTAATATAAGACTCAGCAACAAAACAGAAAATATAGATATGAATGCAGTTCCGAAAGGTTCTCTGCAAAGAATGAAGCACAGTGAGATCCAGGACAGTTTTGGGGGTCATAATCATCGTAAGTATACAGTACATCATTCTGTTAGTATTTATATTCTATTGTTCTACGCAAAATATTCTCATACTATATGTGACGTTCTCCTCAGGTCCCTACAAACTGGCTGTGGTGTTTCTTGGGCTGATGTGTGTTCTCCTTTTGGCTATCATCATAGGAGTGTGCATTAAAATGCAGGAGGCAAGACATTTACAGTTTAGGTACAACAACCTGACTGAAGAGAAAGACCAGTTAGAGATCCATATTAACAACTTGATTAGAGAGAATGCACAATTACAGGCAAGAAACACCGCACTGAGTAAAGATCTGGAAACCAACATCAGTGCCATGGCTGGTGAGCGGGATGAAATTCAGTCAGATCTTTTCTATCTCGGTAAGTGCAATTTCCATGCAATTTTGGAAAGAGCGTCAACTTTCTCAGCTCAGCCCATTGTATTTCACATCATCAGTTTGACTACAGTCTACAGCTAGCTAGTGTTTCTCAAGGCTAATGTGGTTCTGCTTAGTGGAGGGGTCACGTCCTGCCTCAACTGCTGATACAGCAAAAGGACATCATTTCTATGGTAGCTTTGCCTCTGGTCGAAACCTGTTTCATGAGCCTTGCCTTAAACGTTTGCAAGATAGCATAAGAGAAACATCCCCACAACATAATGTTGCCCGCTCCATGCTTCACAGTAGGTATGGTGTGTTTTGGGTGGTACTGTGTTTGGTTTTCGCCAAACATAGCGCTTGGAGTTCAGTACAAAAACACATCTGGAATAGTCTGCTACCATGAGGAAAAAGGTTTTATGGTCAGATGAGACTAAGATTTGAACTTTTTGGACTGAACTCCAGACGTTAACGAAACATAGTACACCACCCAAAATACACCATACCTACTGTGAAGCATGGTGGGGGCAATATTATGTTGTGGGGATGTTTCCCTTCAGTGGGGACTGGGCAATTGGTCAAGATAGAAGGGAAAATGGACACTGCCAAGTGCACCCAAATTCTTGAGGAAAACCTGTGTCCCTCTGCTAGACAGCTGAAGGGCAGGTCATTCACCTTCAAACACGACACTGATCCTAAACATACTGCCAAAGGAACAAAGCAGTGGCTTAAAGGTACAGTAGGAAGGTGAATGTCCTTGAGTGGCCAAGTCAGAGCCCTGACTTAAATCCTATAGATTAGAAAATCTGTGGATTGACTTGAGGAGAGCAGTCCATCGCCGTTCCCCCCAGAATTTGAGCAATTCTGCAAGGAAGATTGGGCAAATATTCCCCAATCTAGGTGTGCAAGCTAGTAGAGACATATCCAAACAGATTGATGGCTGTAATGAATCAAAAGGAAGCTCTACACAGTATTAAATCAGGGGTATGATGACTTTTCCAACTCTATTATTCTATTTTTTATTAATTTTCAGAACTATTGTATTTTTTTCTGGCTGGTGAGCGGGATGAACTTCAGTTGAATCTTTCCAATCTCGGTAAGTGCAATTTCCATGCAATTTTGGACAGAGCGTCAACTTTCTCAGCTCAGCCCATTGTATTTCACATCATCAGTGTATGGAGACTACAGTCTAAAGCTAGCTAGTGTTTCTGAAGGCTAATGTAGGCTACTGGTTCTGCTTAAGGCTGGCTTACAGTACATTGTACGATTTTGGTCTGTTTTAACAGTTGGTGACTAAATTCCCAAAATAGGAAGGTGAATGTCCTTGAGTGGCCAAGTCAGAGCCCTGACTTAAATCCTATAGAAAATCGCCGTTCCCCACAGAATTTGACTGAATTTGAACAATTCTGCAAGGAAGATTGGGCAAATATTCCCCAATCTAGGTGTGCAAAGTTAATAGAGACATATCCAAACAGATTGATGGCTGTAATGAAATAAAAGGAAGCTCTACAAAGTATTAAATCAGGGGTATGATGACTTTTCCAACCCTGTTATTCTAGTTTTTCATTTTTAAAATAATTTTCAGAACTGTTTTCTGTTCTTTTTTTTCATTATTTTTATTTTGTTTTTAACTTGTAAATAAAACTTGAAAAATATATTTTTTTTAAATGGGTTTTCAAGCTGTAATACAAAAAAGTAACTAGAAAAGCACTCCGAGAGCGCAGACCTCCGCCTGTAATTGTTCTTCCGAGCTTGTCATACATTTGAACCTACACTATTCAGATCGCGACCACGTGGCCACATGCACCACTAAGTGAAAAACATAAACGCCTCCGGAATCCAGACGGTGATATGGATCACTCCCAAAATGTAATCATTTCTTCCTTGGGTCATTTCTGACCTTCCCTGAGAATTTCATTGAAAAATCCATCCATCACTTTTTGAGTCATCTTGCTAACAAACAGACAGACAGACAGACAGACAAACAAACCCCGATGAAAACATAGCCCCCTTGGCGGAGGTAACTGTTTCAAAGGGGTATGATGACTTTCTATAGGCACTGTGAAAGTTGCAGAAGGGAAAGGAGTAGGAGATGGAAACAAATTGACCAGTGTGATTTATTTTGGATATGTGACCTGACAGACAGAATGTATAGAACGTCAGAATGTACTGTCAAGTCATCACTTTATTTATATAGCACAGTTAAAACAACAACCATTGACTCAAAGTGCTTCACAGGTGAAGCTATCTTACAAAAAAAGCAGAGGAGGGAGATTTGACAGATAAAATTAAAATAAAAAAGGGAGGATACAGCAGAAGCATTAAGATGACAATCAAGGCACAAGCCAGGAATAAAGGTAACAATGCTCATAGACTAGAGATAAAATATAGAATAAATAAACAGACAAATAAATACATAAAGGGGCTATTTACAAAAAAGTCAAAAATAGGAAAATACTAAAATCAAGAAAAATAAATAAATAACAAATAAACGAAAATAAAATTAGATAGGACCAGTAAGGATAGTAAAACCAGAGAGTTATTTAAACAGAGCTAAAAGCCAAACAGGTCTTTAGTTTGTACCCTGGAACCCATTACTACACATTTGCATCCCTTGAGGCCCTAAGGGGTCGGCAATAGGCGGCTCGCGGGCCAGATGCGGCCCACAAGCAAAAATATCTGGCCCGTGAGATCTTTTGAACCAGAGAAAAAAAACAACACTTTTTAAAAATCGGACTGCCAGTCTCAAAAATGCTCTTTAATTTGAAACGTAACTTTCCAGAACAGAAGAATTTCAATCAATCTAAATGCTTAGCTATATGTTTCATCTGAATACGAGTGAAGAAGCACGCAGCGAGGTGCAGCGTGAACGCACAACATGCAAAAACAAAACAACACAAAGTCAGTGGACAGCGCTGGTTCTCAAATTCTAAGCTAGTCCCTAAAACACATGTTGTCATTCAAACAACGGACATAGGCTTATGGTGATAATTAAAACACGACTTCTTTTAAACAGGCCTGACATCAAACAGGCAATTTACGCACATAGAACTGTGAAAAGTAAAACACGAGTTTCAACCATAGCGTGCGTGTTATTTAGGAACGCAACCTTTAAATTAGCATGCTTAGTTTCGTGGTGCCGTCTTGTACTCGTTGCATGCAAAGACACCCTCGTTAGTTGTTACAGATCAGGGCTTTGCATTAATAAAATTAGGGAGGATGAAGGCATAGTTCTCTGTCCATTCATCATTAAAGATCCTGTTTTCGCTGTTAACTTTTCTCTTCAGGTGTTTTGATAGTGCCATTTTTTGACAGCTGAAATGTTTTTCTGGTGTTTTTGTTTTTTATTTTTTTAAACACACAGGCATATAATAGCGCCTCCAATGACCAGTCGACAAATTTAACCTACATCAGCCTGCTTGAATGTCTCTGCTCTGACATTTCAAGAGCGCCTATCATTTTTACCTCCTCCGATATTAATTAATTAAATTAGCCATTGTTTTGGTTGTGAACTTGTGGCCCGCTATGTAATGGCTTGGAAAATATCTGGCCCGAGGCAAAACTTAATTGCCGACCCCTAAATTAACACTCGCTGTCAGGCCCCAGGGACTTTGGGGTTGCAGTTACAGCTTTTTGCCACTTCATTTAGCTTTTTTTTTTTTTGGAAGTTCGGAGTTCCTCTGCTGGTTTGTTTGAGTGATAGTACCTCTGTGATTGTTAATGAGTCAGGGTATTTAAGGAGCGTGTATGTTAGTGCCTTTGCTGATTTCTCCTGTGTGCACCGTGTCGTAAGTGTACCCTTGTTTTGAGCCTTTTCTTGGAAAGAGAGAAAGAGAAGGAGTTTTTTTTAATTTTTAACTTGTGGCTGACCTGTTTAAATGGACTTTGATCTGACTGCCCTCTGTTTTTGGAAGTCATGGGTGAAAAAAAGTTTTTTTTTTTCTTAAATGCAGCCTTCTACTGTTCTGTGGCAATGTCAATTTCCTTGAAATAAATGAAGTTTAGGCCTTATCCCCAAAACTGCCATAGCCTACTCATAACAACGAGGCATTTAGGTTTTTAGAACAGGCTGTTGTTAGAAAAAAAATAGATAGGAACACCCCATTTTAGGCCTACAGTAGACTAGAGGCAATGATGAGGAGTACATCCGGTGATATGGCTTTAAAAAACTGCAAGTCACATAACAAAGGTTTTTAAATTAGCATACAACCAAAAAAAAACTATTTGAAATTTGACCTTGAAATTTGACCTTTGTTGGATAACTTGGCCACGTAACACAGATTTTGTTCAATTCAAGCAGTAGGCCAAGAATAGAATACAGCAGTGGGGTGTCAGGGGTATCACAGCCTTTCACTTCGGAGACCCAGGTTCAAATCCCTGTGCGGGGCCTGACTTGTGATATACCGGCATTAACCCAGGCACAGCAGAGATTACATGGGACTAGTTGGGCTATTAGACTATGGAACATATTTTATGGGATATTGTGGGACGACAATGGGAGGAGTATGGTGCTCGTGCACGCAGGGGCCAGTCTTGGGTGACTCATATAATCAGTCCATGATGCAGTCAGTTCAGGGCTGAGTTGCCCGAAAGCATTGTAAGCCTAAAAGGGTAATAAAATCCCTCTTACAAATGTCTTAAGATTTGTCGAACGTTTCCTGAGACCATCATAACTTAAGAACGGCGTGATAACATTTCTAGATCTACATTTGCTCCAGAGTTCTCGTTATGGCTAAGAGTGTCTTAAGACTATAATTTGAAAATAAAGAGTAGTCTACGACTGTTGTCAAAAATGTGATCTGAAGAAAGAAAGAGAGGCTTTAATTGGGAAAAAGCATATAGCAAATAAGCAGAATAAGAAAGTGTAAATGAAGGTCAAAAAAGGGTCCAGTATGTGTTGAAAACGTTTACAATTATTAATATTGTAACGGCTTTTAAATTGAGTGAAACTCTTCAGTGACAGCGTGTAAAGACTGATGATCCCTGATTCTGTGAAGTCCTGTTCAATATCAAAGGATGCCAGAAGTAAACTAGGCCTTACTTGGTTGTAATTTATGGTTGGGATGGCAGGGCTGTACACTGCGAGCACCTCGTCGCAAATGCGAGGATATATATATTTGTGCTACTTGAAAATATGAAATGGGAGCACAGGTGTGAGTACTGAATTCAACCCTTTTATTCGCATTTTGCTCCTAAAAATCCACACCAAGTGGATCAAAGTATAGGCTAGTACAATTTTCGCGCATCTGTATACAAATTTCATAGTTGACAACTCTAACGCTCCTGGCTGGAAACTCACGCTTTCAGCATCAACCTCGCTGTCTCTCACACACGCAAGAAATGTCACTCCAAAACCATTCTTCTTTTTCTTCAATCTGTTCGTTATCAGTTGGTGACTTTGTAGCGATTAGCCTACCGTTGAAACGGCAAACCATGATAAGAATGTTGACTATATAGCCTACAATTACCGTGTTCATTTCAAATATTATTATAATCACGGTTGATAAACACAGTGTGGAAACCGTGTTATAACTATAACCGTGTTATAGCTTCACCCCAGCCTGCATTTGACATAGGCCTGGTTGACTTCTATGAGAGAAATCCGACTGATTCTGTTGTCTAAATGATGGATTTAACCGCGATTTGGTGTAGGCTACACCTGCTTTAAAAAGGCGGAACATTTTCATTGCAAATGTGCGCATCATATAGCCACTCTGCGTCTTTGTATGGAGGTTACATTCACATTAATTCCATTCCACTAACGTTATCAGGAGAATACCGTAACGTTTCATTTTGAGCTCGATTTGAGGTTGTCACTCATTGGATATAACAGATATAGCCTACCAAACTCCAAGACGAGTCATGGTAGAGTAAGTTAAGCACCCAGCCAATTAAACATGACCAAGGATGCCATGCCATGGTAGGCTACCTAAATCATAGAAGTTGTTACTGGACAGTGGACACTCATCTTTTCTATTACACCAGAAATATTTGTCTTTACCTTTGTTCGTTTTTTGAACATTTAAGTTATTTAATGAAAACATGATGTAGCCTATCCTTGAACTATGCTTGACTCTTTTCCTAAAACCGAATGAAACCTAATTATGTTCACGTACATCTTAAAGTGACAGGCACTCAATTAGACCTACACACCACCCTTGTAATATCATTACAGTGTAATCAATATGAAGTATTCAGTTTACTGAATATTTTAAGCTATAAGTAATTATGCAGATCCTAAAATGCTATAAATTGATAACAAAATGTATACAAATTCTGAATTCAAAATATGAAATAGAAACAAGACATGCCATTTTCTCTGTGTGTAGGGTTTGAGCAGAGACTATGATTGCCACTGCTGTGAATGATCTGTATCCTGCTTAAGGCAAGAAGGTTTTCAAGGAAATTTCATAGTGCTCCTAAATTTCTTTCTGTGCTCCTAAACTTTTTCATTTAGGAGCACCTGTGCTCCTAGTGAAAAAGCTTAGCGTACAGCCCTGGATGGTAGGGAGTAGGGACATGTCCATACCACATTTCTGATTACAGTACAGTATGTCTCTCTACAGTATGTCTTACCATTTCATAAATTATACAGTAAGTGATGATTCAGGTACTTCACCACTTTCTAAATCAAACCTATGCCCCTGGTCCAGTGCATTTGAAAAAGCATATTTTTATTTGTTCTGCACTTTGTCTTCTCTCTAATCCAACTATCTCAATCCTACAGAAGATTTGTCTTTGACTTCATTAAATTATTCTTATTCATTCACAGAATCACATGACATGAAGAGAATTAAAAGTCATGCAGGTACTTTTTGAACTATGACAATCAACTGTTACTGTAAAATTTCATTTTATCTAAGATAAAAAAAAGATCTAAATCTAAAAAAGATTTAGTAGTGTTAGATAATTTATCTTGTTAAGAGTGAATTTCTTTCTCTAGGCCTAAATGTTCAACTTTACACTATAATCTTATTTCTATATTTAATTATTTTAATTCAAGAAATCTTGTCAAGTGAAATTATCTTGCCTCATGGACAGATAATTGAACTTGTTTTTGAGTACTTTTTACCTCAGATTTAGTGTTTTTATCTTGTTTTTAGACATCCCTTTTTTGTGGTGTGAACATCTTTCTGTGAATGAGAACTTGTTGCAGCACTAGAAATCACTCAAGGTATATCTGGTACCAAACTAAATGTGCTTATCAAACTAAGAAGCTCACAGCAAGAGAATGGGTTTTTAATAGCACACATTAGGACTAACAGGAAGGCTACACTGGGCACGTGAAGCGTAACTGAAGTGTTCTGTTCACATTGCATCTGCTGCAACAATACGTTTCCACTATGATCAATGGAACTGGCTACACAGACGGGATGGCGCATGCATTAAAATAAGTAACCAGTCTCCTCAAATTATTTGTATGCGTTGTGAATGGAATGCCTCAGTTACACGCCCACCGGGTATTTTGTTTCAGCCAAAATATATTTTCAGCTGTCTTTTCTGTCTTAGTGGATGTGACTCTGGATCCTGACACCGCACATGCCAATTTCATCCTGTCTGCTGATGGGAAACAAGTGAGATGTGGCGACACAAAGCAGAATGTCCCTGACAACCCCAAAAGGTTCAGTCCTGTTGTATGTGTCTTGGGAAAACAGGGGTTTTCCACTGGTAAATTCTACTATGAGGTTCAGGTCAAGGGGAAGACTGCGTGGAGCTTAGGAGTGGCCAGAGAGTCCATTACCAGGAAGGGAGACATATATGTGAGCCCTAGGTATGGACACTGGGCAATATGGCTGCGTAATGGGACTTATGAAGCACTAGATGATCCCTCTGTTCCCCTCTCCCTGAAAGAGAAGCCCCAGAGGGTGGGGGTGTTTGTGGATTATGAGGCAGGTCTGGTCTCCTTTTATGATGCAGACTGTTGGTATCATCTCTACTCTTTTACTAATGTTAAGTTCACTGAGAAACTTTACCCATTCTTCTCTCCTAATAATAATGATGGAGGTAAGAACGCCGCTCCTCTTATCATCTCCTCAGTTCATATCTGCCCTATCAAGTAATGTAGAATGATGGTGGATGTTTCATTAGAAGTCAGACTCCAGCAGTTTATTACACACCTTAAACTGTCTGTTCAGAAGGTTATTTTTTCATAGAAAATCTTGCTGCTTATTTTGCTTTGCTCATTACAAAGAACCCATTGCTTGTGTACAAATAAATAATTTAAGAACGGATTGGTTCTCAACGCCTTGTGGGGTGAAGCAGGGAGACTTACTCTCCCCTTCCTTATTTGCTTTTTATATAAATGATTTAGCTCAAGAAATGAAACAGGTTAATATTGGTGTGCCAATTGAGGACATCAATCTAAGTATTCTGCTTTATGCTGATGACATTGTTTTGATAGCGGAAAATGAAATGAATCTACAAAATATGTTGAATATTATGAGTTCATGGTGTAGTAAGTGGCGTCTTACTAACAGCGAAAAAACACAAGTTGTTCATTTTAGGGAAAAAAGTGAATTACAGAGTATGCATACATTTCAGTTTGGCTCTTTGCCCTTAAAGTATACTCGTTGTTATAAATATCTTGGTTTTGTCTTTGATGAAAATATGAAGTTTACAGAGGGAAGGAAAATACTGGCAGAGTCTGCTGGAAGAGCATTAGGTGCTGTGTTAAAGGGATAGTTCGGATTTTAAGACACGAAGTTGTATGGGTTCCCTGTCAGCAACGTAGTGCATCAGCACTGACTTACCCCCGACAGCGTCCTGTGAGCCGAGATCCAGCCGGTTTTAGATCGTTTTTGATGCTGAAGAAAGTAGTCCGGCAAGTTTCTGGGGTCACGAAAGTAAAGTGTTTTTCTTCTCAAAACCATATGCGTTCAACAGAGTGATATATTTGCACCACAAAAACGTTGTCCAGGAAAAATTCAAACCTCGTTATCACTTACTTATTTTTCGCGATTCCTATCACTGCGCGCTACTGACAGCTGGACAACGTTTTTGTGGTGCAAATATATCACTCTGTTGAACGCATATGGTTTTGAGAAGAAAAACACTTTACTTTCGTGACCCCAGAAACTTGCTGAAGAAAATAGTCCGGCATCAAAAACGATCAAAACCCGGCTGGATCTCGGCTCACAGGACGCTGTCGGGGGTAAGTCAGTGCTGATGCACTACGTTGCTGACAGGGAACCCATACAACTTCGTGTCTTAAAATCCGAACTATCCCTTTAAGTAAAATGAAAGGATGTACAGATCTTGGATTTTCTACATTTACACAACTGTATACATCTTTGGTTGACCCTGTTTTGTTTTATGCTGCAGGAGTTTGGGGCTTTGATGAGGTTTTTGACTGTAACTCTATTCAAAATCGTGCTTTAAGGTGTTTTCTTGGGGTGCATAAATATGCAGCAAAGGTAGTTGTCAATGGGGATGCAGGATGGGATCCATGTATTGTAAAACAAAGGTGTGAAATGGTGCGATTGTGGAACCGTCTTGTCAGTCTGCCAGAGGAAAGGGTGATAGGAACATTTTTAATTGGGACAGAGCAAGGCATCACCCCTGGTCTAGAGAAATTTCAATAACATTGTCTGCGTCTGACTTGCATATAACGTTTAGAAATAATTTACACAGTAATATAGATGTGGTCAGACAAAGATTGTTAAGTAAATATGAAGAGCAATGGAAACAGGATATATGGAAGAAGCCAAAACTTTTTTTGTGCAGTTTAAGAATGAATATGTTACAGAACCTTATATTTCACTTAAGCTAAAGAGAAGACAGAGGTCCCTCTGTACTCAATTGAGAACTAGCACCTACCTCTGGCAGTGGAAGTGGGTCGATTCAAAGGTACACCTGAACATTTACGTTTGGGTGAATTTTGTGATCTCCAGGTGGTGGAAGATGAATTTCACTTCATTTTTTATTGTCCCTTATACTGCAACCTAAGAAACTCATTGTTTGAATCAATTCAGTTAAAAAAAATCCTGATATATTTCGGCAATATGAAGGAGAGATTTTGTGCTGGCTGTTTGAATATGATGTTTTTGCTTTGGCAAAATTTATAGAAAAGGCCTGGTACTTGAGGCAAAGTATTCTGTACCCAGTCTGATAAGTGGTCTTTCTCTGTATTATTTTAATTTGTTTGTGGTTTAGTTATGTTATGTTGGGTATCTCTGTGTACGTGGCTATATGGAGATATTGTATAATTATTGATTCAGTCTCTAATAAGCCCATGTGGGCTGGGCACAAAAAAAGGTGTTTGACACTTAAATAAACAATATCAGTCAATCAATCAAAATGCTCATTATTTCTCTATCTATTATTAAAATAAACAAGTTACTTCTTCATATGCTAAGCCCTGTTCTTATTTAGAGATCTTATTCAAATTAATCTCAGTGCTTTCATAAACCAATTTGTATTTGCATATGTCCCTGATAATTATCATATAAATTGTGTTGTGACAATTCATTTACAGTGCACTGGGTACTGAGGGTTGCACAAAATACCCAAGCAGTGCACTCAGGTAATCAAGTAGCATCATCTGAGCTTTCAGGTTGAAATCTTACCACAATGCTAGACAATAATAGAGTGTACTGTATTAACAATGATATGCATGATATTAAGTTGGTATAAACAGCCTTGTTGCTTCGGAAATGGAAATTAAAGGTGAATTATGAGCCTACATGGTAGCCACCTAGCCTGTCTGAGTGGAATGCGTCTCAATTGGCATATCATGTGCTTCGTGTAAATGCTTAGTTGAAGGGAAACAAATTATTGAAGACTTTAAGACTCACCGATTCCATTAAACAAAGGGTAAGGCCACTCTTTATATTATAGTCCATTTTCCAAATCAAAGCATCCTCTCGCAGTCAAGGCCGTAGCCAGGCTCAGGGTCCTGTCTCCTGAGTTGTGCTTTTAAAGCAACACATCTCGATAACCAACAACGGATATCATTTTACCATGTTTGGGCCATGCTTAGATAATATCCATCGCAACATTAAACATCCATAACATTAATATAACCATTTCAGTGCAGGCTAGCTACTGTACAGTAGGTGCACTTCCACACATTTCCAGTAGCCTAATCTCATTGTAATCATCTTCTTTATTGTATTTCACCATTATCTTTTTCATTTGTTTTGACATGTCAGAGGAATCTATCTGCAACTAGGTTTATAGGACATGTCACCTCGTCAGCATTTTTAAATTAAACTAATTTTGTGACTGCAACTAGGCATGACATGAACATGCATTGAGGAAATGATAATTGTCTTGTCGGCTAGTTTTTATATTAGGCCTACATTTAACGGAACTTGAAAAAATAAATGACCTCTTTACCCTCTGTGGTCGATAACGCCATGCTTGCAGTTCAGAAATAGTCAGTGGGAACCGTGTAACTCCAACATTTCATCTAGCCATACCATGTCTTTGTTGCCTTCATGATTTACTTTTGAAAAGTTGAAAAGTTTCTCTCTATCACCCTCTCACCTTCACCCTCTATCTCATGTGTGCTCAAGACACAAGGCACTGACAGTTAAATTCCCTGCTTTTTAAAAAACGAAATTATATTTTTCCATAGGCCTACATCTGTTCGGTATCATTTGTTTTTTCCACTGGTCAACATACACTAAATGTTTCAAATCGCGTGATAGTTCTCTAACAGTTATGTCGCATGTTGAGAAGATGCCCTGTTCTGGAAACGGTGTAAAGCCATTCGATGTTTGGATACATATACTCACTTGAGTGTGTCACTATTTTCAGTTGTGGTCTCACATCCTGGTTGATGCATGCTGTATGTCTCTTTTAAAGCTAAACCAGGTCCTGTCCTGTCATACATTGTACGTTCATACATTCCTTTTTTCTCAGAGCCTCAATCCCCCAGACCACCACCTCCTGCATGGAGGCATAAATCTAGAGCACAAACTGGAAACCTCTAATAAAAAGAGACATAGCAAAAACAGAGTACATTTGAAGTGGAGGATCATTATGACACCCTCTGAAAGTATCGTGGAATTCCATTCATGGGGGATAATACAATAAATTGATATATAGGCCTATGTGTACATTTAGTGACTGTACACTACGCATGTACACACACAACCACTCATACACGCAAACACACACAAAGATACATGCTCACACATGCAAGCACACATGCGCACACACATTCACACACACATGCGCACACACACACGTCGCACACATTAACACACACATACTGTACATGCACAAAAACACACACACATAAAGACAAATGCTCAGACATACACACACAGTAGATATGCACGAATGCACATGCATACAGTACATGCACATGCACACACACAGGCACACACACACTAACTCCTGCCAGGACACACACCATTAACCCCACACACTCTCACACGCGAACAGACACACAGAGAAGCACACATATACACAAAAGCAAATGCACACATGCACACTCATTTACATATACAAGCGGTGCAAGAGTAGAAGAGGATGGAGTAGGAGTCGGAGATAAGTTGAAAATTAAGGGTTTTTTGCCATGGTTTCTTTGGGCCATGGCCAAGACTGAGTCTCCAATCCTTCCTCTATACAGTACAGTGGAGATGGTCACCTATGGAATCTCTGTAAATGTAGGTTGTGAGGTGTAATGCATTCATGTTTGGTCTTGAATTAGTGCTTGTAATGTGAGCAACAATCTGATCATGGTGTCACTGTAATATAATGTATTTGTACGTAGTTGTAGACTAAGAACTACACCATAGAGTTTTAGACACCACACCCACTCTCAGGTAAACAGAAGTATTGGTGAGTCGGGGGTGGCCTAGTCTGACTATCACCATACTAAGCTGAGTCTTTTAAGATTGAACATTAGTATGGGGAGGCTGCGCTTTGTTTCTGCTGCACAACAGACGTGATCAATGGGCACCGTTCAAATGATTCCGTATGCTTGGATAGTCCTGCAACCAATCAGACCAATGATCCGGTGCGTCTTTTGGATGAGCTGGTTTCTTATTGGAGTAAAAGGTTCTTGCAGGGAACAGAGGAGATAGATGTGCAGGTTTCCAGCCTAAGCTGCCGGGCGAAATCCAAATTCGCCGGAAGTTCAGGCAGGGTTCACCCAGCCTATAGGGGACGGGGTGGCCTGGATGGATGATAAAAAGGGGAGATGTTTCTCATCTCGGTCTCTTCTACTCTTCTTTTTTTCTCTGCTCTTGGCCTCTCTGCTCCTCTCCCCCTTGCTATCTCTCTCTCTGTCTTTCTCTCTCTTTCTTTATGGTTTGTTTTTTTCTTTATTTGATACATTGTTTTCTCTGGTATATTTGGCATTGTAACTTGGTAACTTGTTGAAGCTTGAGTTCAGGTTTATTGTTTGTTTGAGGTTAAGTTTATTTTCTTCTTTGTTCCTTTGTTGAACAATAATACTGAAATTACTTTACATTTACCGTTATGGCTTAATGCCTAATAAATGGTTATTTACCCACCCATTGCTTCTCTAAATCTAGTGTGTCATGCCATACTCTGCCAGAGTTAACAAACTAGTTATTTGGTCATTTATTAGAGATACAAGTTATTCATCTTATGCACTCAGATAAATCGTGTTTTTTCTCCTAATAACATTACCATAACTCCACATTGTTCTTCACACATCTATAATGGGAGAAAGCCCGACGTGTTTTACTGTCGTGTTTGAGATATTTTTTCACCCTTTACAGACTGAAGCTGAAAATGCATTTGTGTTGTTAAATTCAATATTGTGCGTATTAGGTGCTTCATTTGATTGAACAGTCTTTCATCAGTTGCTATTGAGAACATATTGAGCCTGTTGACAAAAATACTGCAATGCTGCTGAAATTTGTGAAAGATTATTTTTACTCCTTATGGGAAAGGGTGCACTGTAATTTTAGCTTTTCCTTTGCTGTACACTTGTGACTTCCTCTTTAGATATTAGACATACGCTGCAGCACAGTTAAATACTCCCTCAGTCCCTCTTTACTGGTACAGACCAGCAGCTTCACACCCCACATTGACCAGATAGCAGAGAGAAACCAACATGTCTGACGACATTTATGAAGATGCAGATTCTTCCAGTATTAATATAAGACCATGCGACAACACAGAAAATATATACATGAATGCAGTTCCGAAAAGTTCTCTGCAAAGAATGAAGCACAGTGAGATCCAGGATCGTTCTGGGGGTCATAATCATCGTAAGTATATAGTACATCATTCTGTTAGTCTATTTATATTCTATTGTTCTACGCAAAATATTCTCATACTATATGTGACGTTCTCCTCAGGTCCCTACAAACTGGCTGTGGTGTTTCTTGGGCTGATGTGTCATTTACAGTTTAGGTACAACAACCTGACTGAAGAGAAAGACCAGTTAGAGATCCATATTAACAACTTGATTAGAGAGAATGCACAATTACAGGCAAGAAACACCGCACTGAGTAAAGATCTGGAAACCAACATCAGTGCCATGGCTGGTGAGCGGGATGAACTTCAGTCAGATCTTTCCAATCTCGGTAAGTGCTTTTTCCATGCAATTTTGGACAGAGCGTCAACTTTCTCAGCTCAGCCCATTGTATTTCACATCATCATTTTGGAGACTACAGTCTACAGCTAGCTAGTGTTTTTCAAGGCTAATGTGGTTCTGCTTAGTGGAGGGGTCACGTCCTGCCTCAACTGCTGATACAGCAACAGGACATAGTTTCCTTCAAATGTAGCTTTGCCTCTGGTCGAAACCTGTTTCATGAGCCTTGCCTTAAACGTTTGCAAGATAGCATAAGATAAACATCCTCACAACATAATGTTGCCCGCTCCATGCTTCACAGTAGGTATGGTGTTTTGGGTGGTACTGTGTTTGGTTTTCGCCAAACATAGCGCTTGGAGTTCAGTACAAAAACACATCTGGAATATTCTGCTACTATGAGGAAAAAGGTTTTATGGTCAGATGAGACTAAGATTTTAACTTTTTGGACTGAACTCCAGACGTTAACGAAACACAGTACACCACCCAAAACACACCATACCTACTGTGAAGCATGGTGGGGGCAATATTATGTTGTGGGGATGTTTCCCTTCAGTGGGGACTGGGCAATTGGTCAAGATAGAAGGGAAAATGGACACTGCCAAGTGCACCCAAATTCTTGAGGAAAACCTGTGTCCCTCTGCTAGACAGCTGAAGGGCAGGTCATTCACCTTCAAACACGACACTGATCCTAAACATACTGCCAAAGGAACAAAGCAGTGGCTTAAAGGTACAGTAGGAAGGTGAATGTCCTTGAGTGGCCAAGTCAGAGCCCTGACTTAAATCCTATAGATTAGAAAATCTGTGGATTGACTTGAGGAGAGCAGTCCATCGCCGTTCCCCCCAGAATTTGAGCAATTCTGCAAGGAAGATTGGGCAAATATTCCCCAATCTAGGTGTGCAAGCTAGTAGAGACATATCCAAACAGATTGATGGCTGTAATGAATCAAAAGGAAGCTCTACACAGTATTAAATCAGGGGTATGATGACTTTTCCAACTCTATTATTCTATTTTTTATTAATTTTCAGAACTATTGTATTTTTTTCTGGCTGGTGAGCGGGATGAACTTCAGTTGAATCTTTCCAATCTCGGTAAGTGCAATTTCCATGCAATTTTGGACAGAGCGTCAACTTTCTCAGCTCAGCCCATTGTATTTCACATCATCAGTGTATGGAGACTACAGTCTAAAGCTAGCTAGTGTTTCTGAAGGCTAATGTAGGCTACTGGTTCTGCTTAGTGGAAGGGTCTCATCTGCTGATACAGCAACAGGACATAGTTTCCTTCAAATGTAGCTTTGCCTCTGGTCGAAACATGTTTCATATGAGCCCTGCCTTAAACGTTTGCAAGATAGCAGAAGAGAAACATCCCCACAACATAATGTTGCCCCTACCATGCTTCACATTAGGTATGGTGTGTTTTGGGTGGTGCTGTGTTTGGTTTTCGCCAAACATAGCGCTTGGAGTTCAGTACAAAAACACATCTGGAATATTCTGCTACCATGAGGAAAAAGGTTTTACTGTATGGTCAGATGAGACTAAGATTTGAACTTTTTGGACTGAACTCCAGACGTAAACGAAACACAGTACACCACCCAAAACACACCATACCTACTGTGAAGCATGGTGGGGGCAACATTTGGTTGTGGGGATGTTTCCCTTCAGTGGGGACTGGGCAATTGGTCAGGATAGAAGGGAAAATGGACACTGCCAAGTGCACCCAGAGAATGTCTAATAAGGGGAGAACGACCACTCGCTGAATACTTCCGCATGGTACTGCAACTAGAGGGCGATCGCGAGCAAGTGGAGAATGAATGGAGTTTCTCCTCAAATCCATTTTTCTCTGGATATAATTTTTTCTGTAGAAATCGGAATATTGCATGTGAAAGGGGGGTCAAGGAAAATACACACGGCTGAGTATTAGATTTTTAAGCCCCTTAATTGCTCTAAAAAGCCTTTCAAACGTGTCAATGACGTCATTCATTAGCAGGGTGCTAGTGTGTTATGGGCAACAATGACCAACCCTGTGAGAAATCAAAGGGCCATGAGTATTTGTTCATTCAACTTTCGACCTAAAACCCATATCGAGCTTGCAGAAACTAAAATCCAATCTTCGATTTTTTTAATGACAATCAGGTGAAACAGACCAATTTAGCCGTCTAGCCCCATAGACCCCCATTGTTTGATCACTTGCTCGTGATCGCCCCTAGTGGAACTGCAACAGTAACTGCAGGTACAATGCAGGTACAATGGAGTTCATAGCAAGTGGACCGGCTCTCCATAAATGGGCTCTGGTGCACCCAAATTCTTGGAAAAACTGCGTCCCTCTGCTAGACAGCTGAAGGGCAGGTCATTCACCTTCCAACACGACACTGATCCTAAACATACTGCCAAAGGAGCAAAGCATTGGCTTAAAGATAGGAAGGTGAATGTCCTTGAGTGGCCAAGTCAGAGCCCTGACTTAAATCCTATAGAAAATCGCCGTTCCCCACAGAATTTGACTGAATTTGAACAATTCTGCAAGGAAGATTGGGCAAATATTCCCCAATCTAGGTGTGCAAAGTTAATAGAGACATATCCAAACAGATTGATGGCTGTAATGAAATCAAAAGGAAGCTCTACAAAGTATTAAATCAGGGGTATGATGACTTTTCCAACCCTGTTATTCTAGTTTTTCATTTTTAAAATGATTTTCAGAACTGTTGTCTGTTCTTTTTTTCATTATTTTTATTTTGTTTTTAACTTGTAAATAAAACTGGAAAAATATTGTTTTAAAAAATGGGTTTTCAAGCTGTAATACAAAAAAGTAACTAGAAAAGCACTCCGAGAGCGCAGACCTCCGCCTGTAATTGTTCTTCCGAGCTTGTCATACATTTGAACCTACACTATTCAGATCGCGACCACGTGGCAACATGCACCACTAAGTGAAAAACATAAACGCCTCCGGAATCCAGACGGTGATATGGATCACTCCCAAAATGTAATCATTTCTTCCTTGGGTCATTTCTGACCTTCCCTGAAAATTTCATTGAAAAATCCATCCATCACTTTTTGAGTTATATCTTGCTAACAAACAGACAGACAGACAGACAAACAAACCCCAATGAAAATATAACCCCCTTGGCGGAGGTAACTGTTTCAAAGGGGTATGATGACTTTCTATAGGCACTCTGAAAGTTGCAGCAGGGAATGGAGTAGGAGATGGAAACAAATTGACCAGTGTGATTTATTTTGGATATAAATATGTGACCTGACAGACAGAATGTATAGAACGTCAGAATGTACAGTCAAGTCATCACTTTATCTATACAGCACATTTAAAACAACAACCATTGACCCAAAGTGCTTCACAGGTGAAGCTATCTTACAAAAAGGCAGAGGAGGGAGATTTGACAGATAAAATGACAACAAAAAAGGGAGGATATACAGCAGAAGCATTAAGATGACAATCAAGGCACAAGCCAGGAATAAAGGTAACAATGCTCATAAACTAGAGATAAAATATAGAATGAATAAACAGCCAAATAAATACATAAAGGGGCTATTAAAAAAAGTCAAAAATAGGAAAATACTAAAATCAAGAAAAATAAATAAATAACAAATAAATGAAAATAAAATTAAAAAGGACCAGTAAGGATAATAAAACCAGAGAGTTATTTAAACAGAGCTAAAAGCCAAACAGGTCTTTAGTTTGTACCCTGGAACCCATTACTACACATTTGCATCCCTTGAGGCCCTAAAATAACACTCGCTGTCAGGCCCCAGGGACTTTTGGGTTGCAGTTACAGCTTTTTGCCACTAGGTGCAGTTACAGCTTTTTGCCACTTTTTTTTTGTTGTCATTTTTGGAAGTTCGGAGTTCCTCTTTTTGTGTGTTTGAGTGATAGTACCTCTGTGATTGTTAATGAGTCAGGGTATTTAAGGAGCATGTGTATGTTAGTGCCTTTGCTGATTTCTCCTTTGTGCCACGCGTGTCGTAAGTGTACCCTTGTTTTGAGCCTTTTCTTGGAAAGACTTTTTTTTTTAGAATTTTTCTTATTTTTAATTTGTGGCTGACCTGTTTAAATGGACTTTGACCTGACTGCCCTCTGTTTTTGGAAGTGATGGGTGAATTTTTTTTTTTTTTTTTTTTTTAAATGCAGCCTTCTACTGTTCTGTGGCAATGTCAATTTCCTTGAAATAAATTAAGTTTAGGCCTTATCCCCAAAACTGCCATAGCCTACTCATAACAACGAGGCATTTAGGTTTTTAGAACAGGCTGTTGTTAGAAAAAAATAGCTAGTTTAGGAACACCCCGTTTTAGGCCTACAGTAGACCAGAGGCAACGATGAGGAGTACATCCAGTGATATGGCTTTAAAAACTGCAAGTCACATAACAAAGGTTTTTAAATTATCATGTGACCAAAAAAAAACTATTTGAAATTTGACCTTGAAGTTTGACCTTTGTTGGGTAACTTGGCCACGTAACACAGATTTTGTTCAATTCAAGCAGTAGGCCAAGAATAGAATACAGCAGTGGGGTGTCAGGTATCACAGCCTTTCACTTCGGAGACCCAGGTTCAAATCCCTGTGCAGGGCCTGACTTGTGATATACCGGCATTAACCCAGGCCCAGCAGAGATTACATGGGACTAGTTGGGCTATTAAACTATGGAACATATTTCAGATTGAAATGAAACCGTCAGACTACTGCCCATATCAGACAGATCAATTAAAGGGCAAACATGAATACATTACATTAATACTCAGTATAATCGCAAAAACTTGAAATACCACTCATGTTGAATCTCTCTGGGGCTGAACCAGATGATGAAAGGACGCAGGAGATGCAATTAGCAGCACAGTGACCAGGTCTTGGGTGACTCATATAATCAGTCCATGGATGCAGTCAGTTCAGGGCTGAGTTCCCCGAAAGCATTGTAGATGGTCATAAAATCCCTCTTACAAACGTCTTAAGATTTGTCGACCGTTTCCTGAGACCATCATAACTTAAGAACGGCGTGAAAACACTGGTAGATCTACATTTGCTCCATAGTTCTCGTTATGGCTAAGAGTGTCTTAAGACTAGACAATAATTTGAAAATAAAGAGTAGTCTGATATAGACTGTTGTCAAAAATGTGATATGAAGAAAGAAGGAGAGGCTTTTAAGTGGGAAAAAGCATACAGCAAATAAGCAGAATAAGAAAATGTAAATGAAGGTCAAAAAAGGGTCCAGTATGTGTTGAAAATGTTATTATTAATATTGTAACAGCTTTTTAGTTGAGTGAAACTCCTCAGTGACGGTGTATAAAGACTGATGATCCCTGATTCTGTGAAGTCCTGTTCAATATCAAAGGATGCCAGAAGTCAACTAGGCCTTACTTGGTTGTAAGTTATGGTTGGGATGGTAGGGACATGTCCATACCACATTTCTGATTACAGTATGTCTCTCTACAGTATGTCTTACCATTTCATAAGTTATGGTTGGGATGGTAGGGACATGTCCATACCACATTTCTGATTACAGTATGTCTCTCTACAGTATGTCTTACCATTTCATAAGTTACTGTATATAGTAAGTGATGATTCAGGTACTTCACCACTTTCTAAATCAAACCAATGCCCCTGGTCCAGTAACCTGACTTTCGCCAGATCCTGTAGTTCGCTGTCTGCTTCACACAAGGATCTGGGACTTCTCGATAGGAGATGTATTTATGAAGGCGGGTCCTTGTAAAACATCCTCGCATGTGATTTGATAAACCACTTGCCTGTTGTCTTGAATGACGTGCTAGGCTTCTTCAAGCTCTTGCCAAACCCGGTCGGTAGAAGAGTAAAAACATCCTTGCCACCAATAAATGTCTTCAAAACTATTCTCTGTTAATCTTTTAAAGAATGAATACTCGATAGATTCAACAAAACGGTTGAAATAGCAGAATCAATGTCAGCACAAGACTCCTCACTGCGTGCCGCCATTGTTATTTGAATCAAACACTCGCTTCGGCGCTCCTGATTGGTTGCTCATTTTTTGATCACTGGCAGGGGTTTGGATTGCCCTCGCGTCCAGACCCTTGTGTGGAGCTCAGCGAAACGCCTCTGGTGGAGCATGGCGGAACTACAAGGGTCTGGCGAGAGTCAGGCTACTGGTCCAGTGCATTTGAAAAAGCATCTTTTTATTTGTTCTGCACTTTGTCTTCTCTCTAATCCAACTATCTCAATCCTACAGAAAATTAGTCTTTGACTTCATTAAATTATTCTTATTCATTCACAGAATCACATGACATGAAGAGAATTAAAAGTCATGCAGGTACTTTTTAAACTATGACAATCAACTGTTTACATGTGTAATCATCATGTTCTGAACAGAAGACAGAGGCATGCACTGCAAATTATTTTATTTTATCTAAGATAAAAAAAAAAGATCTAAATCTAAAAAAGATTTAGTAGTGTTAGATCATTTATCTTGTTAAGAGTGAATTTCTTAAACAGGCAGAAGTGAAAAATGAGTTGAAAAAAATCATTTCATGTTATTTTTTGTCTCATTTGCACCTAAGGAAATCATTCCCATACTCATTTTGAAAATATTTTGTATATTTTGGATTTTATGAGTTGTATCTCCCAGGATACGTTGCCCTATTAAGGTACGAAAAAAATCAAAATGGTAAACATTTTAATGTTTTATTTAATAAACATAACTGATACAAGCTTTATTTTCTTAGCCATTTATTTAACAAATATTATTTTTAAAATTAATTATATATTTTTTTTATGAAGCTCTTCAAAGTAGAATAGCAAAATTCGTAAAAAAAATAAAATAAAATAAAAAATTCCGAAATTTTTGAAAAATTCTTTTTTTTTTTTTTTTTTTTTAATCCTGATGATCACAATGCTCCACATTTCCTCTATAAACAGTCAACATCAGAAATCTTATCTACTTTGTCAGTATTTGTGTACACTAATCTAGCCTGGAAAATCCAGACCCTGGCAATTTAGAAAGGTTAAGGATCTGGCCACGAATAATGTAATGGCCTAACTCGAGGGACGGCACCAAGCATGCATTTAAACATTTCACTGCACACAATTGGATAACACTACGACCAATGTTTACTCTGACTGATTCCGGACTTTGACGCAATCGGATATCACTATGACCAATGTTTACTGACTTCCAATGTTGCAGCTCTGTCGTCATCTGTTTAGCTCGCCTCTGGGCCGCCTATATCAGATACACCGATGTGATTGCTTCCCCGCAATGCAAGGGACAAAAATAATGTGCATCATTACTCATTGCCAGAGTCTGTTGCAGACACAATTCAAAGTGTGCTCTCGCGAGGACTCTGAATTTACAGGGTGACGTTAATCTGCCAAATCTGCAAGATATCAGCAAGGTATAGCCTATACACACTCTAACAGTGCTGTGTTGAGTATATGACTAGGGAAAGTCACAGTTTTAGGAAGCTATCCAGACCAATAAGGGGCAGCATATTGGTTAAGATGGTTTGCCTGCTCACAAAATTTGTGACCAAGTGTCCATCGATGAAGGCACTGTCACCTAAATTCCTTAGCTTTTTTGGGCGTTTGTTCCAATGCCCACCACCCCCCCCCCCCCCCCCCCCCCCCCCATCAGAACTATCCTCCTTTTCTAATTCCTCATTCTGCCTGATAATTGCTTCCTCATCTTCATCCTCATCACTACTGCCTGAGTCTAAAGAGCCTTCAGGGTTAGGGTTCTCTATCACTCTCATACTCGTCCATATGTTGCTATAAAATGAGCTAACTGTGATACCCTGTGGGCATATATATATGGTTATACTGTCATAATGTACATACCTGTACCTGAAAACATTTGTTTTTGCAGTGTAAATTAGTTTTTCTTCCTGTCTGAAACAAAATTTTCAATACCACATAGAATACACAATATTACACATTGACCACATGTTATACCGCTAATCTGGCAACGTATCTTGTGGGATACATACATTTCAAAGTTGCTAAACTAACACCATGAGCATAATAGGCTTTATTTCCCTTCATAAATATATTTAGACTATAGTTATAATCAGTTATAATAGTTAATATGGTTGTTTTATTGAAAATAATTATGTTTTATACATAATTACTCATCTCATGGTCAGCCTGTGCTCCAGCACTGGTGGCCATTTTGATTTCTGATCAGGCTGACGAAACAATGACTGATAACCTGAACCAAGTCATGTGACCTAGATACTGATAACAGACAAGACTTTTGATAACCAATAACTTGATTTGAAAAAAATATATATTGTGGCCCCATACAGGATGTTAAAAAGTATGTATCTCGTAGTGCACATTGCCTGTTTAAGGGTTAAGTGTTCAACTTTACACTATAATCTTATTTCTATATTTAAACATTTCTTACAAATATTTATTGTAGGATGTATCAATTTGTTTTCAGACAAAATATATTTTCAGCGGCCATGTATTTTTTTGTCTTAGTGGATGTGACTCTGGATCCTGACATCGCACATGCCTCTCTCATCCTGTCTGCTGATGGGAAACAAGTGAGACTTGGCGACACAAAACAGAACGTCCCTGACAACCCCAAAAGGTTCAGTCCTGTTGTAAATGTCTTGGGAAAACAGGGCTTTTCCACTGGTAAATTCTACTATGAGGTTCAGGTTAAGGGGAAGACTGCTTGGGACTTAGGGGTGGCCAGAGAGTCCATTACCAGGAAGGGAAAGATAACTCTGAGCCCTGGGAATGGATACTGGACAATATGGCTGCGTAATGGGACTTATGTAGCACTAGCTAGTCCCTCTGTTCCCCTCTCCCTGAAAGACAAGCTCCAGAGGGTGGGGGTGTTTGTGGATTATGAGGCAGGTCTGGTCTCATTTTATGATGCAGACTGTTGGTATCATCTCTACTCTTTTACTAATGTTAAGTTCATTCAGAAACTTTACCCATTCTTCTGTCCTGGGCTTAATGATGGAGGTAAGAACTCCGCTGCTCTTATCATCTCCTCAGTTCATATCTGCCCTATCAAGTAATGTAGAATGATGATGGGTGTTTTAAAGTCAGACTCCAGAAGTTTTTTACATACCTTAAACTCTCTGTTTATATATATATATATATATATATATATATATATAAAATATGTATATATTATGTATGTATGTGTAAGGGATAATCAACGACGCGCCGTGCGTTTCTAGGAAAATAATGCACGTTCGAAGTGGTAATAAGGACCCGACGCCGCAGGCGGAGGGGACTTTACACTTTGATAAGTTATATATATATATATATATATATATATATTTATATTTATATTTAATCTTACCAGGCACCTTTTTCCAAAACAATGTACATTACATTACATGTTGACATGGTCAGTTGATATGGCCAGTGTTAACTGTGTACTAGTTAATGGAATAGGAATAGGATACATTTTGATAAATGTGGAAGTTGTAATGTTATAGAGTGCTCTGAGCAAAGAGCCTGTAGGTCTATATGAATGTGTCTGTGGAGTGTACAGAGTGAAGCAGTTACCATAGCTTCTGAGTGTGGTTAGAGCTAGCTGACCACAACACCACAGGCTGCACTACACTTTACTAAGTTCAGCAGAGATATTAATAACTGGTGAGACATACTCCCATAGAAATATACAAGTTCTTGATCAGAAAACAAGAATGTTGAGGGTACACAGTGAAACCAATCCATTAATTACAGTGCATGAAAATGCACTGTACTGTTCTTCCTAGGCTTCTTCTTATTATTCCGCTTACCACTTTTTACTTTCGCTATTTCTCTTGAACCGTTTAACTTAGAAACTTCTTTTAAACGTTGTAACGTAGGTCTTCAATAGGAGAAGGCTGCTATGTATTCAACTTTGTAACTTTTATACTTTTTAAACTATAAATTAAAAACTATTAAAAATTTCCCCATAGACTTAACATTGGCCTCTATGACATCACAATCGGGTCGTTAAGCAATTAGAATCTTATGCCAGGTGGCCAGCCCCACCTGCAGTAGCCCTCTCTCTCTCAGGCTTTAAGCATACAATCTCTCTGTGAAGACTACATATCCTGTTAAACTGTTTCCTCTTTCCACAACTGTTTCAAAATAAAAGTCCTCACTGCAATAATACACTATTAAATCATTTAACCATTGAAACTACTCAACTATTTAACTGTTCAACCATTCCAACTGTCAGTTATCATCAACTATGCCTACAGTCAACTACATGACACCTCCATGTACCAAGCAACCAACATAGCAACCAAAGCGTTTATGACCGTTTCCATAGCAACCAACACGATTTTACTACAGTAACTTCTTTATTCCTGATAGTGGCAGCCATGGATACCCCATCAACAAATGTTTCAATAGAAGTCCTCAGTAGCAAGTTAGCTAGTTAGCATGGTTAGCATAGTTAGCATTTGTTAGCATTGTTAGCATTTTTAGCATAGCTGCTAGCAATGATTAGCTAAGATAGCTAATCAACCTAGTTAGCATTGTTAGCATAGTTAGCATTGTTAACATTTTTAACATAACTGCTAGAAATGATTAACTAAGTTAGCTAATCAACCTGGTTGGCATTGTTAACATAGTTAGCATTGTTAACATTTTTAACATAACTGCTAGAAATGATTAGCTAAGTTAGCTAATCAACCTGGTTGGCATTGTTAGCATAGTTAGCATTTTTAGCATAACTGCTAGAAAGTATTAGCTAAGTTAGCTAATCAACCTGGTTAGCATTGTTAGCATTTTAAGCATAACTTGATGTGTGAAGCATACCTTCACACATCAACTCTCTTTAAACTATGCAACCACCATGTTTACCCTAGCTACACCTTAGTAACCATATCTACATTATCTATCTATATATTTTTGCATTTTCTTGCACTGGTAATTCCTTGGAACTGCATTTCTAGTTCTGCATTGGAATACAAGTTGAATACCCTAGTTGACACTCATACACAGGCATGGATGTACAGTACATAAGCACACAAAGAAGCCAACATGTTTAGTTTGTTGTATTACTATTTTTAGTGACAACCAAAGATAACGATGGGTAGTGTGACACTAAAGCTGTGACCAAAGCATCATATACATTTTGCGAATGACCAGACCGAGAGTACCTTGCCCCACAAGCTCTGTCGACCAGCAGGAAGCCTGCAGGCGTACTGTACCTCTGTGTGGAGCAGTCCTGCCAAGCTCCTCAATCCAGGTCTACTGTGGAGAGCTGGCGCGCCAGCAGGAAGCCTCAGTATCAGTGGAAACCAGTGGAGCTGCAAAAGACACTGGACTTCGAACTCCATGCAATCAAAGGCCCGATGTTAGCCCAGGACTCTAGTGGTCCAGTTCCAGCACCTGTGGCTGATCCAGTTCAACTTACCTGATAGAGAGAAGCTGCGCTGTTTGGCTCTCCGGTCTCTCCAAAAGAGACTGTTTGGCATCTTCGCCCTCTGACAGCGCTACAAAGTGACTCAAAAGGATGCAGCAGCGCTACACTCACTCCTCCCACGCCAGACAGCAAAGCCACACAGCCAACCGACCTCCCCCTCCTCCTCCTCCACCTGGACCTCGAAAATGGGCCTGTGATGGAAGAAGACAGCGGTCAGCTCACGCTCCTCATCCACCAGAGGTGCCGCTCAGTCCTGAGGCTACAACAGCTCCATGCATTGGAGCGATGGCATCTATCCAGTCTGGGCACAGTGGTTCCGTCCTCCTGTTTTTCACTTTCTCCCCTCAAAGCGCTAGACGTAGCTCTCGCCCCTCTCAGGCACAAGAGAATGGGGCTTGTGACAATTCACCAAAATCTTGCAGAGCCACCTAGCAGTCAGCCCAGTCAACTCAGCTTACAGGTGAACTTGGCATAGTCTTCTCTCATGCCCTATCAGAGGAGAGTTATTCTTGAACTCAGTTTAGACTCCAAGTGAAACATTTTGAATCTAAAGATAATGATTAAGAGACAGGCAGATGTTTGCAGAGATCTTCTGATGCAAGCACAGCGATCCATATGGCCCCCCAAGCCCAAAGAAACTAGCCCCCTCAGTTGTTGAAACTCTTTGAAGCTTTGAGCTTCTCCTGTCTGTTATCAGAAAGTGTCAAAGTCAGACAATGAAGTACTGTAGGTATTACGTGTCAGGTATCACAATTGTATTACTATGCGTCCAGTGGTTGGGTAATGTCCACTGTGTTTCTGTCAAATTGTGCATCTAACATGTTTATATCATCTGCCAGCGCGGCTAGCTTCCGCATTCTTTATAGCCTCACATTGGCCATTGCTCTATCCAAACAATTTAGAACGATTGAAATTTGTCAACTGAAAGACTATTTTTACTCGTCATGAGAAAAGAGTCCACAGTTATTTTAGTTTTTCCTTTGCTGTACACCACACTTGACTTCCTCTTTAGATATTTGACATGCGCTGCAGCACAGCTGAACACTCTTTACTGGTCCAGACCAGCAGGTACACACTCCACACTGACCTGATAGCAGAGAGAGACCAACATGTCTGGCGATATTTATGAAGATCCAGATTCTTCCAGTATCTATACGACTCCATGCAACAAAACAGAAGATATTTATTGGAAAGTAGTTCCGAAAAGGTCTCGGAAAAGAATGAAGCACAGCGAGATCCAGGATCCTTCTGGGGGTCATAATCATGGTAATTATACCTGCTGGTCATATAATTAGAATATCGTCAAAAAGTTAGTTTATGTCAAGTTTCATTCAAAAAGTGAAACTTGTATGTTATACTTCACTCCTTACACACAGACTGATATGTTTCCAATGTTTATTTATTTTAATTGGGATGATTATTACTGACATCTAATACAAATCCCAAATTCAGTATCTCAGAGAAGTATACTCCTTAAGACCAATACAAAAAGTTATTTTTAGAAATGTTGGCCAACTGAAAAGTATGAACATGGAAAATATGAGCATGTACAGCACTCAATACTTAGTTGGGGCTCCTTTTGCCTGAATTACTGCAGCAATGTGGCGTGGCATGGAGTCGATCAGTCTGTGACATTGCTCAGGTGTAATGAGAGCCCAGGTTGCAGGTAAGTTTGCCAACTAAGAACAAGAATACCATGGTCCTTAAACCAGGAAACCAGGTATGAGTAGCTTTGGCACTGTATGCAGGTGCCAAGTCTGGTTGGAAAATGAAATCTTTACATGTGTTTTGAGTTAATTAGCTGATTAGAGTGTGGCACAATGGTGTCTTCAAAATAGAGCCTTTTCACCATATTCTAATTTTCTGAGATATTGAATGTGGGGTTTTCATTAGTTTTCAGTTATAATCATCAAAGTTAAAAGCAATAAACACTTGAAATATATCAGTTTGTGTGGAATGAATGTATACATTATACAAGTTTCACTTGGAATTACTGAAATAAATCAACTTTTTCATGACATTCTAATTATATGACCAGCACCTGCACATGACATTATTCTGCAAGTCCCCTTATATTGAATATAGTGTTTTCATATGTGATGTTCTCCTCAGGTCCCTACAAACTGGCTGTAGTGTTTCTTGGGCTGCTGTGTGTTCTCCTTTTGGCTGTCATCACAGGAGTGTGCATCAAAACTGAAGAGGCAAGACAGCTACAGCTCAGCTTCAGTGCCCTGGCTGGTGAGCGAGATGAACTTCAGTCTCGTCTTTGCAAACTTGGTGAGTGCCATTTTCATGCAATGTTGGACAGAAATGATAAATCTAAAGCCAGTCAAGCAGACCGTCGTCTGACTCCAAGCCACACACTGCATGCATGAAAACATAAACACTGACATGGGACTTGGAGATGACAATAAGTGAGAATATCCATAAATAAATCTGCTGTGATCCCAGAGAGAATATTTGCAAGGTTTTTACAGACAGAAATTCATTTTGTGTGGATTATCCAGAAATTACAGCCTTGAGTCAACTTTCTCAGCTCAGCCCATTTTATTTCACATCATCAGTGTATGGAGTTTGGCTAGCTATTGTTTCTCAAAGCTAGTGTACTGGTTCTGCTTAGTGGAAGGATTAGTGGCACAAGTTTCAGACAGAAGTAGATTTTATATTTGCGGTTTATTGAAGTGTTTTCTTGAACCCGATTGCCCAATTGCAGTTGAGAAACCACTTAGGCTACGTAAATTGATATTTCGACATGACGTATTAGAATAGCAATAGTCCAAAACATTCAGTTTATTCATAATGTCCAGGCCAGGGTGTAGGCTAGACACTCATATGCCACCACAAACCCTGCAAAAACCTAGCCTGGGCCAGCTGAACTTTAGGCCCGCCTACAACATTTTGCGGCAGGAAGTTCAGTCTGGCCTTTTTCCGTTGGGGCGCTATAGACCTCTGAAGTTCGCCTACAAAAAAGCCACCATCTTTGCCCAAATAAGGAGATCCGGTATCTTGAGATTTTTTCTATGGGAAAATAACATGGGGATTTTCAATTATCGCACCTGTTAAACTCTCGCGGGGATGATGACATTGGAAATGCAGACGTTTTTCACTACACAGTTTTGTCCACTGCTGTCTAGTGGATACTGTGATCTTCGGTAGGTGAAGACGGCACACTTTGATCTTTGCTACCCCAGAGCTAACTTACCATGCAACTTGCCATAGGCAGTTAGCTTCAATGAACTCCCGGATCTCCTTATATGGGCAAAGATGGCAGCTTTGGATCCTTTTTGTAGGCGAACTTCAGAGGTCTATTACACTCTGTACAGATCTCTCCAAACCCCCCCCCCCCCCCCCCCCCCACACACACACACAAATGCACACTTATAAACACACACACATGCCCCCCCATACACACACACACACACACACACACACACACACACACTCACAAGTGAACATACACACACACACACAGATACATAATACATAAAACATACACACACATGCAGGCAAGCAGACACACACACACACACACACACACACACACACATCCCATTACCCCCACCACACACACTCACAAGCGAAAACTCACAGACAGAGAAGCACACATACACAAAAGCAAGCGTGCACATGCACATTTTTATCTTCTTATGACTGCTGCCCCCTTGTTCATCGCCTTGCTAATAGACCTGTAGACGAGCCTATATTGTTTGTGTGAATAACACATTTTGACATAGGCTAGGCCTTTGACAGGCTGACTCCATTTGTCCAAAAATTATATTTTAAGTTCTTACAAAGTTGCCACTCGTCACCCCTCCCTCATACCCTAGCTGATATTAGGCTATAGCCCCCTTAAATAGGCCACATTGACGCTCACTATCACTAATTTAATTAATCAGACTTTATATAAACACACTCATTTAAATGATGGTGATGTATAGGCTATGAAACACCCATTGCATGTACCCTGATTCCCGACCTGTCAATACATTTGAAAGTAATGAATTTGTGAGACCGTAACATTATACCACACTGCAATCGTCAAGCTTTCCTCTGCTGTGATATGGAAAAAACGCCACCTGTGAGGGGGTGGGCCTCTCTGGAACCACCTCTACTATGTGCATTGTTTACGTTTGCCAGTGTCAATAGGTCATAACGTTATTTTATCTAGCCTATTTATTGTTCGTATATTGGAGGGGGTCCCTGGTCCACTGCACATAAAAAAAAAACATATTTTTATTTGTTCTGCACTTGACTCTCTAATCATACAGAAGACTTTTCTTTGACTTCATTAATTTATTCTTATTTATTCACAGAATCATATGATATGAAGAGAATTAAAAGTCATGCAGGTACTTTTTGAACTAATAATCATCACATTTTGTGTTGTCGAGTCATGAAACATATACGGTAATAGTTTACTTGAAGGTATCTACGTAAGAGTGACGCATGAACCCTAACCCTAACCTCTAATCCTAATCCTAACCCTAACGCTATTTGTCATGACAAAAAAACGAATGACATTTAATAACAGAAACTTTTGTCGTAAACGTTTATGACAAAAGTTTCTGTTATTAAATGTCACTTGTTTTATAATCAACATTTATAATCTTTATGACACATTCACGACAGTGTCATCTCACTGTTTTGTAGATACAGTAGGCTACCTTCAATATATGTAACCAAACATGCTAGTATTGTATTAGATTCTTCAAAATAGCCTCCATTTACCTTCATGACTGCATCATGCACTATAAGCATTATAATTTTCATGGAACAGTCACCTGGAATGCCAAGTACTCAACATGTATGAGAACTCCTTCAGGACTGATGGAAAACCAATCCCAGTGTCTAACTGAGGTGGTTGAGAGAATGGCAAGAGTGTAAAATGTTGTCCTTATAGCAAAGGCTGGCTGCTTTGAGGAGTTAAAAAATAAAACATGTTGATTTGTTAAGGCCTACTAGTTTGTTGTTTTGTCGGTTTTGATCTACAATGCTAAAATAATAAGAAAAAGAAAAACCCATAACAGTATTTACAAACTGGTTGTGTATGTTATGGGGGATTTTCCTTGTTCTTGAGCAATTCAATGAGTGTCTGCCTGCACTATGTTCTGAACAGAAGGCAGAGGCAGGTACGTCTAAATGAAGAGTTCTGTTCACGTTTGCGTCTGCTGCAACAATAAGTTTCCACTATGATCAATGGGACTGGCTACACCAGACACTATAGCAGCACTACTGTACGTTAGAAGAAAAGTAGCCCAGTCTTCTAAAATAGTTTTTGCACGTTGTGAACGGAATGTTTCAGTTATGCGCCCAGTGTCTCCATGTAATGGCAATTTGGAACCTGCACACACAGGTTACATACAGTCTCCGTGTTACACAAGACAGTGTCTATAAAACATTCCTCACAAACACACACATTCCTCATAAATACATTTTCAGCTGGCATGTCTTTTTTTTTTTATCTTAGTGGATGTGACTCTGGATCCTGACACAGCACAAGCCAATATCATCCTGTCTGCTGATGGGAAACAAGTGAGATATGGCGACACACAACAGAATCTCCCTGACAACCCCAAAAGGTTCAATACTTCTGCATATGTCTTGGGAAAACAGGAGTTTTCTGCCGGCAAATTCTACTATGAGGTTCAGGTCAAGGGGAAGACTAAGTGGGACTTGGGGGTGGTCAGAGAGTCCATTACCAGGAAGGGAAAGATAGCTCTGAGCCCTGGGAGTGGATATTGGACAATATAGCTGCGAAATGGGGCTTATAAAGCACTAGCTGGTCCCTCTGTTCTCCTCTCCCTGAAGGAGAAGCCCCAGAGGGTGGGGGTGTTTGTGGATTATGAGGCAGGTCTGGTCTCCTTTTATGATGCAGACTGTTGGTATCATCTCTACTCTTATGCTAATGTTACCTTCACTGAGAAACTTTACCCATTTTTCTCTCCTTGGGCTAATGACGGAGGTAATAACTCCTCTCCTCTTATCATCTCTTCAGTTCATATCTGCCCTATCAAGTAATGTATAATGATGGTGAATGTTTTATTAAAGTCAGACTCCAGCAGTTTATTACACACTTTAAACTCTTCTCTGTTCAGAAGGTTAGTTTATCTCGGTCATGACTGCTTATTTTTGCTTTGCTTATTATTTGTCTTGTAAAATAAAAAAGTTATTTTTTACAAGATAATGTGTTCTTATTTAGAGATCTTATTCAAATGAATCTCAATGCTTTCACAACCAAGTTTTATTAGCATATTTACCTGATTGTACAATAATTGTATAAATTGTGACACAACTCATTTACCGTCAGGGTTGCACAAAAGCACAGTGCACTCAGGTAATCAAATCACTTGAGCTTTGCAGCTTGAAATCATGTTAACCACACAATGCTAGACAATAATAGAGAGTATATCTGTGTTTTATTTTAGACCCGGATTGATAAGCAATAGACATTTTAGAGTAATATACTGCATGTTTATGCTTGCTTGTACTCAAATCAGACTGTATTAAATAAGAATTCAAATGCATTGTTTTAAAGATCTTTTTACCACATCTTGGTGAATAAATGTACAATTTACAATCAGACATCTGCACTTGGTGGAAAGTTATTTCCAAATTCTGTTCAACATGCATATAATGAAAGGCATTTTTTCTGAAGTTTCCCACTTCAAAAGATGCAACAATGTATGAAGAGTGTATGAAGAGGGCCATTTGAGTGAGTTTAAAATTATTCTTAGGGTTTGACACTAAAGCTGTGACTCAATGCATCAAATTCAGACAGTCCTCAAGTTTTACGAATAACCACACCAACGGTGCAAAGACCTAAAAAGCATGCACTTTGTAGAAATCCATGAACATTTAACCCATACATAACTATGGAACTGAAATCCTACTCTCACACACTCCGATGTTCAGCAGGAACACACAGGGCCAGATGTACGTACATTTGCGAACGTAGCGTCATCAGTGCCATGGCAAACCTGCAGAAACCGCACGCTAGTTCAAGTTCAAGTTAAAGTTCAAATTTTATTGGCATGTACTCATAAATAAGCATTTATAAGTATTGAAATTCCTAAAAAGAAAAAGAAAAGAAAAATAAATTAATAGATACTATGCCTATTAAAAAGAAGATTTAAAAAAGGGAGTTAGGGAGCACCAAGGGACACCCAGGAGCAACAGGGGCAAGGAAATAACTCCCTTGTCCAGGGGTCGTTGCTTGTACAGGGAGCATGTAAGTGTGTGTGTGTGTGTGTGTGTGTGTGTGTGTGTGTGTGTGTGTACAGTATGTGTGCGTGTGTGAGGGACAAGGGAATCCTAAGGGAAGGCATGTGTGATGTCTTGGGTGAGTGGTGGTGGGACAGCTTAATAAGATAAGGGGCAGTGTGCTGTGATGCTCCATCAGGTAAACAGCGCCTTTCTCTGCCCCCCTCTGACCACAATTTACGAAGGTTAACAGCTGAACGACATACTTCAATCCCAAACGCTGTTGAATGACTTTAACTGATGACGACATTAAAATCAACCGTTTAGCCATCATGAAATAATACAATGCATTATGTCAACAAGCAGATAATGAGTAGTTCTGACGTGAAAGTAAGATATTAATCACACCAACCGTGCAAAGAATAGAAAGGTCCAGTCATGTAGTTGCTTCCTCCAATGCATGGTTTTCATCAGCATGCAGCTGTGCCAAACCCGTCCTGTACCCTTTTGCAGGAAGGTACTACGTAAGGGATAATGTATAGAACGCCGGTCATTATCGGAAAATAATTCCCGACAGGACGGACAGAACCCCGACGCGCAGCGGAGGGGTTTTGCTTCGTACTGAAGGGAATTATTTTCAGATAATGACCGGCGTTCTATACATTATCGCGCTTATTATATGGCTACTTGCCAAAACGAGAAAATCAACTTATCTCAATGTGTCTTTAGCAATGACTTGGCTATCGTTTCGTGGCTTCCGCAACAACTAGCGGAGTGAACCCGTTGCCATTGGCAGCGGTCATTATACCTTCGGAGCGGTCAATATGCAGATATAACGGACCGGTAGAACGTTGAGAGGCCCATTCAAAGTGAATGGGAGCTCCCTCAACATTCTAGAGAGCCATATAATAAATCCAAATAATGGCCTCATGGCTTGTCTGTTTGAGGGAGCTGCACCAGGACAATGACGCTGGAAACAACAGATGCCTCCACCAATGCACGGGGTCAAGCTATGAGAAATAGAACACAATCAGTTAAATAATGTGTGTGCATTGTGCAGTCAGTTATCATGATCTGTGTGAATGAATACAGTGTTGTTGTTATATCCTGCGGCCTATTTTGGTGGTTACACAGGTGGCTCAGGCTCAGATGATGGTGTAGCCTGGCAACCATAATCTCAGGAAGCATTTGCATCTGGCCTGGCAGAATTGGGAATGGGTTTGGTGTCGGCGGCACACGTGCACTTTATTGCTTTTGACACATAGATTTTAATGCACATGATAAATTTCATTAAAAATCAGTGGGGGGAAAAATAGAAATGTGCTTCAATGTTGTATGTTGTAAACTGTGTTTAGGCTATCATATTTGTATTGTTTGATACTGGATATTTAAAATTCTTAAACCATTTCACAGCAAAAAGACAGAATATTTGCATTCGTAATATAGGCTGTTGTAGGCTAGGCACTCACCTTAAATGTTTCATCTGTGAAGGATTAAGTCTCAGGAATGTTTTTTTAGGCTACAAGGCTGCTATCAGGATTTCCACTCAAGAAGTCACGTTTTGCCTGACTCTATGCTTTTTCCTACCAGAAAACCAGCCACTGACGTTGACATTCTGAGTGGTAGGTATACTGTAGATTAGGGTGACCACCTCCAGTCAGACAAAATGTGGGACAAGTAGCATGGTAAAGTGGGACAATGTGGGACAGACGTAATAACTTTAAACGTAAGATATATTGTCTATCTAATTTACTAAGCAACATTTTTTAAACCTACCGACCAAAATATTAAGACACTACAAACGGTCGTCGATCTCTTTATAACTAAATTTTCACGCCTTACATTCCTCACCCAAATCTTCTTCAAAGCTTCGTTCTTGGGGAAATGATGAAAACTGGCGGCGGAGTAGGCCTATCTTCCCGATACAGAACATTGAGGCACACAACAGAAGTCACTGTTTGGGTGGTCCCTTTTCTGATATTTTAGCATTCGCGACATGATCAAATTCAACAAAACACAACACTGAGGCACTATCAATATTATCAACTAAAGAAGTTGATTAACCTTACACAAATATTTACAAATATTATTTTATATTACATCAGACCACCGGCGAACTGACCGGAAGACCCTGCCAGACTCAATGAATAGCGTGAATCTAGCGACAATAGTTGAATAATATTCCTAAAATGGCGATTTCTACGGAGAAAAACTTAGCGTTTTGTTTTTTCAAGTACATTTGCTTCGTATAAGGTGGTGTGTACACCTGCACAACGTATTTTGAATACAATAATATTGATTTTATATTTCTTTGGACACTTGTGAACATTGTAAGACCCAACATGCAGCATTTTCTCATTTTGAAGGATGGAGAGAAGACGTGAAAGTAAGACCTCACCAAGGGAGGGGGGCTAGTGGATTAGCCAGGTGGCTAATTTGACCGGTGACAGACAAGATGATTTCGATCATATAAAGGATTGTGCATATTTATTTCATAAATGGTCCACGTGTTTTGATTCCTGAGATTTTTAAATGATAAATAATATGACTATGTATGATAAACTTATGGTAACGGAAATTGATAAAATATGATAAAAATATGATGAAATATGATTTAAAGTTATGGAATGTTACGTAAGTGATCCCGTCGGCAGGATTCGATGACTAACTGGTTATTAACCACTCGGCCATCACAGCTGCACACATGTGGAAAAACGTACAAAACGTCCCACCGCTTCAGCTGGAAGAGACAGTGCTATAAGATTTGGCTTCACGGTTTGTTTCAACCTCTCGGCCATCACAGCTTATTTCACCAACTGGGTCATGAACAGAAAAAAAGACATGCAAACATACTACCTGAAGGATGGCGATCGGAGGTACCAGCGTAAGTTCACACATGTCAAACGCAGGACCACTTTTCTTCACTGAGAGACATAGCATTACATGTGTAGCTTGAAAAGGGCAGAGATAAGAGACCAGGAAGATATGTTGGTCAATTTCATGGCCTGCTGTCAAATTGCTGCACAAATGAAGCGGTACATTCATCGCTCTTGCAACAAAGGACGCCGCTGTGAGCAGGGTTCGAACCTGCGCGGGGAGACCCCATTGGATTTCAAGTCCAACGCCTTAACCTCTCGGCCATCACAGCTGCACGGTCTTTGCACATATGGGAAAAAATCGTGCACAACGTAACATAGCTTCAGTTGGAAAAGAAACTGCTATAAGAATTGGCTTGACGGTTTCTTTCAACTGCCTTGGCCGGTTCCTGTCGTGGGTCTCCAATGGGTGGCAGGAGAACAACTAGTCAAAGAAACGCTGCGAGCAGGGTTCGAACCTGCGCGGGGAAACACCATTGGATTTCGAGTCCAACGCCTTAACCTCTCGGCCATCACAGCTTATTTCACTAAAGAGGTCATGAACAGAAAAAAAGACATGCAAACATGCTACCTGAAGGATGGCGATCAGAGGGACAAGCATAAATGAACAGATGTCAAAGGTAGGACCACTTTTCTTCAATGAGAGACATGCCATTATATGTGTAGTTTGAAAAGGGCACAGGTAAGAGGCCAGGAAGATATGTTGGTCAATTTCATGGCCTGTTGTCTTGCCGCAAAAATCAAGCGGTCCGTTCATCGCTCTTGCAAAAAAGGACGGCGCTGTGAGCAGGGTTCGAACCTGGGCGGGGAGACCCCATTGGATTTCAAGTCCAACGCCTAAACCTTTCGGCCATCACAGCTGCACACGTGGAAAAACGTGCACAACGTCCCACAGCTTCAGCTGGAAGAGACAGCGCTATAAGATTTGGCTTCACGGTTTGTTTTAACTTCCTTGGCCGATTCCAGTCGTGGGTCTCAAATGGGTGGCAGGAGAACAACTAGTCAAAGAAACGCTGCGAGCAGGGTTCGAACCTGCGCGGGGAAACCCCAAATGGATTTCGAGTCCAACGCCTTAACCTCTCGGCCATCACAGCTTATTTCACTTAAGAGGTCATGAACAGAAAAAAAGACATGCAAACATGCTACCTGAAGGATGGCGATCAGAGGGACAAGCATAAATTAACAGATGTCAAAGGTAGGACCACTTTCCTTCAATGAGAGACATGCCATTATATGTGTAGTTTGGAAAGGGCACAGGTAAGAGGCCAGGAAGATATGTTGGTCAATTTCATGGCCTGCTGTCTTGCCACACAAATCAAGTGGTGCGTCATTCCTTTTACAAGAAAGGACACCGCTGTGAGCAGGGTTCGAACCTGCGCGGGGAGACCCCATTGGATTTCAAGTCCAACGCCTTAACCTCTCGGCCATCACAGCTGCACGGTCTTTGCACACATGGGAAAAAATCGTGTACAACGTGCCATAGCTTTAGTTGGAAAAGAAACTGCTATAAGAATTGGCTTGACGGTTTCTTTCAACTGCCTTGGCCGATTTCTGTCGTGGGTCTCCAATGGTTGGCAGGAGAACAACTAGTCAAAGAAACGCTGCGAGCAGGGTTCGAACCTGCGCGGGGAAACCCCATTGGATTTCGAGTCCAACGCCTTAACCTCTCGGCCATCACAGCTTATTTCACTAAAGAGGTCATGAACAGAAAAAAAGACATGCAAACATGCTACCTGAAGGATGGCGATCAGAGGGACAAGCATAAATGAACAGATGTCAAAGGTAGGACCACTTTTCTTCAATGAGAGACATGCCATTATGGGCATATTCACACCAGGAAGGTCCGTTAGTTCACTTATTTGGTCCGGACCAATTTTTTTTTCTTTTTTCCTTTTTTAGTGCGGTTCGCTTTCACACCGTGATTAATTGCAACCGGACCAGAATTTATAAACAAAAGCACATGTGCTAAGGTCGTTCAACCATTGGCTGGTAAACGTGTAGGTGGGGTGAAGAATAGGAAGCCAAGGTCAAAGTTGGCCCACGTAAATACTATGTTTGCGTACTGTACTCGTTATTATCCCAGCAATATAGTTTATACAGTTACAGCTTTGCAGAAGTGCTTGAGCGTCAAGACCGTTTGATGCAAGTTTAACAATATCATGCTGGTAATTTTGCAACGACGAAGACGTGCAACAAAACAGCTGAGAAGAGCTCTCATGTGTGTCCAACATGCTAACAGCAGGCCTACGGAAGACGGAACGGGTAGGAGATGCAAAATCAAATTATTGTTGGCAAAAAAGCGTTAGCCCACTCACTGCTGCTTACAGCTGTTGTGCGTCACGGAGCTATCCTACATTTCCCATAATGCGCAAAAACTACGGGAGCTCGTCAAATCCAAAAAAGGTAGATTTCTGTAACTGGGTCGGATGGAGGTCGGTCTGCTTTTACACCATAAACGAACCGCACCAGGGTTCGATAGGACCCGCTCCGAGACCACCTCCTCAGCTGGGTCTCGGTCCGCTTGTTTGGTCCGCACTAGAGTTCGAGTGATTGTATTCACACCAGTCAAAAAGGTCCGAACCAAGCAAGAAACGAACTTGAGTTCCTTTTAATCGAACTAAACAAGGCAGGTGTGAATACCCCCTAAATGTGCAGTTTGAAAAGGGCACAGGTAAGAGGCCAGGAAGATATAATGGTCAATTTCATGGCTTGCTGTCTTGCCGCACAAATCAAGTGGTGCGTCATCCCTTTTACAAGAAAGGACACCGCTGTGAGCAGGGTTCGAACCTGCGCGGGGAGACCCCATTGGATTTCAAGTCCAACGCCTTAACCTCTCGGTGTGTGGAATGCCATAGCGACTAAAAAATCCTCTTAGCACTTCTATGGTCTTACTGGCGGTGGTGTTCTCCATGATGTGCACCTCAGGCCATTTAGATTGTGCGTCCACAGTGACTAGATACATATGTCCTTCAAATGGACCTGCAAAGTCCACATCTATCCTTTCCCATGGACTAGTTGGCCACATCCAAGGGTGAAACGGTGCCCTTCCAGGATCTTTTTGGACACGTTGACATGACTGACAGGACCTCGCTTGGTGCTCGATTTGAGAGTCGATGCGAGGCCACCACACATAACTGCGTGCTATGCTCTTCATCCTAATTACACCTGGATGTGCTGAGTATAGCTCTTCTAGAAGACTGGGGCGCAATTTGGGTGGCACAATAACTCTCAAACCCCACATGAGGCATCCCTGTTGTATGGCGAGATCATGGCGGCGCAGGAGATAGGGTGACAACTCTTCACCTACGTCCTTTGCAGCTGGAAACCGCCCAGTTGTGACCATTTCCATGACACGAAACAGGGTAGAGTCATTGATGGTGTCACGTTTGATCTCGGTGTTACTGACTGGTAATGTGTCTTGCAGCGTTGGCATGCAAGACACCTTTCCTGTATTCAATGGTGTAATTGTGTGCTGACAGGAGGAGTGCCCAGCGCTGCATTCGAGCTGCCGCCATTGACGGTGTGCTTTTCACTGGACTCAGGATGGTGGTCAACGGGCGATGGTCAGTGAGTATTACCATAAAGGTATTGGTGGAACTTGCGTACTCCAAAGACTATCGCTAACGCCTCCCTTTCGATCTGAGCGTAGTTTCGTTCCGCTTTGCTGAGTGTCCGTGATGCATAAGCGATAGGTTTTTCTTCACTATCAGGCATGACGTGCGAGAACACAGCTCCGACCCCATAGGGTGAAGCGTCACAAGCAAGGCGGAGAGGAAGCTCAGGATTGTAGTGGGTGAGTACATCCTGAGATACTAGGAGTGCTTTACTTTTCTGGAACGCTGACTCACAGGCTGATGTCCACTGCCCTTTCTTCTCCTTATTGAGCAGTTCATTCAATGGTGTTAGAACAGTGGATAGGTCGGGAATGAAGCGTCCATAATAGTTAAGCATTCCTAGGAAAGAACGTAACTGGCTGATATCACCTGGTGCTGGCGCTTCCACAATGGCACGTACCTTCTCAGGTGATTTGTGGAGCACAGCTGCATCGACGATATGGCCCAAGTATTCTACAGACTCTTGGAAAAACAGGCACTTCTCTTGTTCTAGGTGTAGGCCATATTCCTCTAGTCTGCCCAGGACAGCATCCAGAGTTTTTAGGTGTGATTGTTTGTCAGGCCCACTGACTAAGATGTCATCTAAATAACAATGAGTGCTTGGCAGTCCGAGAAGAACTTGGTCCATAGCCTTCTGGAACAACGCGGGGGATGATGCTACGCCAGAAGGTAAACGATTGAACCTGAATAGGCCTTTTTGTGTAGATATTGTCAGCAGCTTCTTTGAGCTCCCTTCTACTTCCATCTGTAGATAGGCATTTGACAAATCTAACTTACTGAAGTGTTGACCTCCAGCTAGCGAAGCAAACAAGTCCTCAATGCGTGGGATTGGGTACTTGTCCACGCTTCTGAACAGTCTCACACTTTAATCCACACACAAATCTGTCTCTTAAAGCGTCCTCCAAGTAGCCACCGAACTCACAGTGTTCCGAAAGTTTCTTAAGCACCGCAACCGCAATACTGTGCTACCGTCTCTCCTTCCCCATGATTTCGCTTGTGGAAGCGTAATCTTTCAGCTATAACAAGCTGTTTTGGAGCGAAATGGGTTTGCAGCACAGCAACAATGTCCTCATAATCCATTGTACCAGGCTTAGTGGGAGCTACCAAATTGCGGAGTAGTCCATAAGTTTTCGGACCAATCACACTGAACAGCACTGACACTTTCTTAGCGGCTCGTATATCATTAGCCAAAACGTAGTGTTCAAAACGTTCAACATACGTTGTCCATTGCTCACCAAAAAGTTGTCCATTGCTCTCCTCAAAAAGATCCATATGTCCAATTATTCCAGCCATGATGCGTCTGTCTTCGAGTATATGGACTGTAGAAGCAGATTCATCCGATGAAGAGTGGCTCATTCTTTACTAGGTTAGCTCATTAGCTGTATTCCACAACGTGGTTGTTCGCTCTCATCCAGACTTGCACAAAGCTGGCCTTTCTTGAACATTCAATGAGAAATCTTCAGGACTACAACTCGTCGCCAATTTATGTTATGCTGCTCCCTTTGTATGTCAATATGTAAACACTTTTACATTACATACAGAGCTACGCAGACACACGTATTGCTGATTCACTCAGTTCTTCCTTTATTGTATACCACAACTATACAATCACACTCATTACTAGTGGCGTAGCACCATCTACTGGTAGAAAACAATATAACCTTTAGGTTCGTACATAACAGTCTTTTAAACACTAATACTGAAACAGTCCCATGCATGAAATAAATAACGGATTATACAATCTGTAAGGTTTCACTCTGAATGGTCTGAAGAAAACAATAGAGGATTCTTATGATTCATACAAGTAACAGTAGATACCCATTTTCTTTTCCATGTTTCAAAGAATCAACAGAAGTGATTCTAAATGATGTTCCATAGTTTGACCTGCACCTTGAAGGCTTTCAAAAGGTCTTGCGAATCAAAACTGATATTGGATCTCCAGTCTTCTGGAGGTGCTACCACCATTGTCCACTAGAGGAAGCAAGAGAACAGTGTATCATGACATGAGGAACAGAATGCCAGTTACTTCATCATATCAGAAGCCACTTTCAGGAATCCAAGAAACACAGGGGGACAGAGCAGAGGCAGCAACTGTTCCATTGAAGTCTATGGCCTCTGCTCTGCAAGGGGTGTGTGTGATTTGAGTTCCCAGAAGTGATTCCTGATTAAATGTCTTGCTCCACTTTAAAAATCATTGGTATCATTGTCTGATTATTGTAGGCCTCGCTGATACCTGCTAGCAGCCTGCCAACGATGCCGTTATTGGTTACACAAGAACAAACATATTTGGTGAGGTCATGAATTAAACTTTGACTTACTGAACAATGAAGAAAGACACAGTTCATAGCAAATGGATAGATGGATGACCAATCATTTTAAAATAGATTAGTTTGCTTTTGTTTTCTGTCACAGAATTGTATCACCATAAACCCTTTCAGTCCATTGATGGAGAGGGGACTATCATCATACCCTCTGACTTAAGTTACATTTTGTGATGTGTTGATGAGTTGCTTGAAAGAAATCATCCAGACGTAGACTTCAGTTGATCCCTGTAAGCTGCTGACTCCTATAGGCAGGAACTGCTACATCCTTTATGGTTATTTTGCATAGGTTAGATCTTGTCTTAAAAGTAAATAGAGGGGTTTCTTTAAACGTGTGTTTCTGTGTGGCATACACTAGCATACTCAGATTGTATTTGCATTGTGGTTTGCACACTTTGCTATCCCTGGTGTGGTTTCTCACTAGTTCCTGTCTTGATGTGTGAGTACTACTGTCCGTTTCTGCAGTATAAAAACTGTTCTCAAACAGGGAGTGGTTCATTTACGCCTCATTCAGCAGCATCAAGACAAGCTGAAGACATGTCGACCTTTTTCAAACTTATGATCTTCATTTGCCTTCAGAATGGCGGTATGTAACAGCAAAACATAAGAAAGAAAGAGATGTAATAATAATACATTTTATGGAGGTGCCCACGTGACTTGATGAAGATTTGCAGTTTTCAAAATGTGGTTGTCTCTTTTGAAGGCTGTTTCAAAACCAGATGAATTGGTGCAAGATGATGTCTGATTGCTTTAAGTTGATGTGTTTCTCCTCTACTATAGTTCCAGCTCGAGTCATGGATGTTGAGAACCTAAAAGCTGAGCCAGAACAGCTGCCTACAGAGGTATGCCACTCATTATTTGACCTGTATCTAGATCATGTAACTTCTTTGTTATTATCACACATGGGATGAAATCTGTGATATATGTTGACAGAAATGCATTATCATTAAGTCAATTGCTTTTTACAACTTGCTTATTTAAAGCAGCTGCTGAGTAGGAGTTGGACAAAAATTGAGATGGCACTACACGGCAGCAGCTCTGCTGGTCATGAGTTATCCATACATTAACACCAAGTTTCAATACAGTTCACTTGATATGACAGTGTATGAGTAATTTGTATGCATTAAGTACAAATGAAACATATGCATACAGATACATTATGAAAGTAAGTGAATATGTTATATTGTTGAAAATGTTGCCAGGGAAAGCTACAGAAATCCTTTGAAAGTTATATGCTTCAAGACAATATTAATTGTGATGCTCACCAAGCTCACCAAGACCAGAAAACTGACCTTTTTACTGTATTTTTTTTTAAAAACAGATTTAGATAAGATTAATCACATAACATTTTATTTTACAATTGTATTCTATTGAAACACTCCACTTCATATCAGTGACAAATCCGAATGTAACATTTGGTTCACGTGGTTATTCAGCTCGTCTTAATTCTCAAACTAGACATTAGAGCCACTAAAAACAAATTCCTTTACGTACGACTGAACTTCTGACACATTAAACAGCTTCACGCCTTTAGAGGGGCCTTAATCTCACTTCTGCTTTGCCGCGGTTACAATAATGTATTTTTGGGCTCATCATTTTTAATCACCGAGAAACATCAGAGAACACATGTTTTAAGCATGTGATTGTGACAATGCATACTCTTCAAATGTTGCAGTCACTTGCAAGTCCAAGTAATTATGGAGATAATGCATAAGTAGACAGTGGTTATATTTTATTTATACTAATAAGAGACCACTAATACCAAGAGACCACCATTAGAGACCACTACACATGTTTCTGATGTCCTATGGTTGCTGAGTGACTTTCGAATGAGTTGACGGTCGTATTCAAACTTGAGAGACCACTGCAAATTTGAATATGAACATCAATTCATTTGAATGTCCCTCAGCAACCGTAGGATGACATCAGATGTACAGTGGCCTCTTATTTTTTTCCAGAACTGTATTGGTTAATTTAGACTATATGACTTTAATTTAACTGTTAATGTGACATGTATTGATATCATTGAAATGTATCTTAAGTCTGCTAAAAACTACAAACATTAACATAAACATATTTGTGTCTCTTCCTTAGGCTATTGACACCTGCAAGACATGCACTGAAATGTTTAACCTTCTCAAAGATCTTGTTTCAGATCCTGGGGTTCAGGTAAAGTGCAGCACCTTGACACACACACACACACACACACACACACACACACACACACACACACACACACACACACACACACACAACTCACATCTAGCTCATCAAGCAATAACAATATATCATCAAAATGTATAAATCCTCAAATATTCCAACAGTCTAATATCCCTGTATCTGAGAAAACACACCTTCTGAAACAGTAGCCCTTGCAATACAGTGCAATTTGACAATGCATGAAAATGGCTGTTCATATTCATGTTTGTAGGACAGAACAGGGTTTATCTAGCCTGGAAATCCGGACCCAAATCTACCAAAGATGGGGTCTGGCTATCAGTTATGAAAATGGCCCAACTTGAGGGGTGGCACCAAGCATGCATTTGAAAATATCACTGCACGCAATTGGATAACACTACCATCAATGTTTACTGACTGATTCCAGACTTGGCAGCACTGTTGTCATCTGTTTAGCTCGCCTCTGGCCGGCCTACGTTAGATACTGTACGCTGATGTGATTGATGCAGGTCGAAGTTCGCCTACAAAAAGGATCCAAAGCTGCCATCTTTGCCCATATAAGGAGATCCAGGAGTTAACTGAAGCTAACTGCCTATGGCAAGTTGCATTGTAAGTTGCCTTCTTCACCTACCGAAGATCACAGTATCCACTAAATGGCAGTGGACAAAGCTGTGTAGCGAAAGACGTCTGCATTTCCAATGTCATCATCTCCGCGAGAGTTCAACAGGTGCGATAATTGATTTCTATTTCCCATAGGAAAAATCTCAAGATATCGAATCTCCTTATTTGGGCAAAGATGGTAGCTTTTTTGTAGGCAAACTTCAAAGGTCTATTGCCAGAGTGACTCGCTGAACAAATTGTGTTCTCGTGAGAGCTCAGGATTTCCAGGGTAGGGGTTATCTCCCTATGGTGAGAAATAATAGATTACTTTCAGGTTTGATTTTGACAAAGCAGAAGTTTGAGGCCTTTCATGGGCTTTCGCTTCTGTGGATCACTTCTCGTTATGCTCGGCACCACATCTTCAGGAAAGCAGAAATAAAGACGCGTTATTGAAAGGTGGCTCGTGTCAGTTTGCAGAAGTGGGACCCTGGAGATTTACAGTGAAGCCTGCGTATCTAATCTTGATCTAGATGAACCTCATGAGTGCCAACATGAGTGCAAACAAGATTTGAATTGTTGCACAGATCGCCCCTTGTGTTTTATTATTTTATTTATTTATTTATTTATTTAAAGTAATGCATTTTATTTCATATTGTACTAGCAATCAGGCCTGTAGGTAGAGAGTTTTTTTCTTATTTTCTTATTTCTTATCTTTTTTCGTTCCATTACAAGGTTGTGCAAGTTCACATGAAGCGAATATACTGTGGTGTGAATTGTCGTAGTGTCATCATCAGAGTTCATTAGATGACCACCTCAGAACGTCCTCTCTTGCTCCCAGGCTCTCCAGACTTCCTCTCTCAACGCATTGGCTTATAGCAGGCAGAATTCATCTGCATGTGTGTCCTGTCCTAACTTCGCCCTGACTCCCTCTCTCCTCTAGGGGATGATTAAGCATGACATGGAGATAATGTGCGAGTCGCTGGGCAAACAATTTAGTCCTAAATCAGAGAAGATCTGCAAGGATATGGTGGACAAAAGCCTGCCTTTGGTCTTCTCCGTCTTCAGCAGTGTATTGGTGAGGGGCCGAAAGTCTGCTTTACATACAGTGAAATGCGCCACACAGACACATGCATTCACACAGAAACATAGACACTCACTCACTCACTCACTCACTCACTCACTCACTCACTCACTCACTCACTCACTCACTCACTCACTCACTCACTCACTCACTCACTCACTCACTCACACACACACACACACACACACACACACACACACACACACACACACACACACACACACACACACTAAGGTGCTGTGTCCACCAATCACATTTTTTACACTGAGAGCGCACTCAACCTAATTTTCTCGGCGCTTCGAGTTTATTGTTGCTATGTTATCAAAACCAGAGACTGTTTATAAGGAGAAGTGACATTGACGAGCCCGGCGTTGTTCTAAAAGTTGAACAGATTTCAACTTTGAGCGCTCTGTGCGCTGCGGTAAAAGAAAAATTCAGCGCCGAGAGCTTTTTTCCGCCAAGGGCGCTCAGCACTGTGAACGCTGAGCTACATAGACTTTACTGTATATTGAAAATTGTCGCCGTCGGCGCAAAAAAACGTGATTGGTGGACACAGGGCCTTATTATTATTTTAGTTTTGAATTATGCTTACAATTTAGAAGGATTATTAAGAATCATAGGACAGGAGTCATACTCTGAGGAGCAACACTAAGTGAGTCTGGGCTTTCTTACAGAAACCAGGTGTGCTTTGCACTGGACTGGGACTCTGTGTTGTCCAGGTAGAAAACGAGTTGCAAGGTTTCATGGTCAAACTTCAAACAGCTCTCAAATCTTCACATCTAACGGTAAGAGCATCTCATGTAAACTTAAACTATCATATTATATTCTAATACAATGGCTATGTGTAGCACCTTAATGTTACCACCATACCATCACACCACATCACTGATTAGGCTCCATCTCAACAAATCTTAATGATGTGTATGATATGTTACTAGTCATCTAATGCCTTGCCCTTGGCTCTCTCTCTCTCAGGTCAAGTCTGACCTTCAGTGTAAGTTCTGTGTCTATTTGATTGAGCTCCTGGAAGGACTTCTGCCTAAAGAGAGGACCGAGGTAACGAAAGCATAAAAATGGTCTTCTTGCCAAGGGCAAGGCTCCTCCAAAAACATACGGTGCTTATCAACTGAAATGTCTATAGAGAAACTTTGTCAGACTGCATGTTCAAGTTTTGCTCATTTGCCAACGTTTAAGTTGGGTGCTAAAAACACAAGTATGTAGGTTTAGTCATCATGGACTTTTTCCAATAGTGTCCAGTAGACCGACTGACCCATATGGTGCAGGCCCTCCAGATGTATTTGCGTCCCGGCTGTTTTGTCACCTTGGCCCTTTGATACATACAGTACAGTGGAGTGTTTAGGTAATAGCTTAAAGTTATATTATCAGAATTTGTGTCTGCCACTTATCCATGTGAGGTCTGTTATGATAAGAGACGGGAATGGGAGATGGGAATAACTGCGCTCTCCGGTGAGATGTTCTTGTTCTCACATCCCGTCCATGTCTCTCGCAGGAGGCCATCGCCCACATGCTGGAGCAGGTGTGTCACATCGTGCCCTCGGCGTACAGGGACCAGTGTGTGGCCTTCATCGAGCTGTACAGTAAGAAACTGATAGAGCTGCTCCTGAGCCAATCCAGCCCCCACACCATCTGCACCCTCGTCCATCTCTGCAAGGGCGCGGAGACAGCAACCACTGGTAAGGAAACACACAAACATCAACCCTGCGCTTACTATATGGACACATGCTGCAGCTCTGGCAAGGCCACAAATTGCTTACCAATGTGAGTCAGCAAAAAGCCTATTCATTACTATTAGGGAACCTCACTGTCTGTAAAGAAATGCAATTCCTTACATCGAACACTAGAGGGCATGCTATTTGTGCATTATGGACACAATGCAAACCAGGTGTGAATTCCATATTGCACAACAGTGCCCTTAAAAATGTAAAGGGTTCCACTTTCGCCCATGCCACACATTTTTACAGAGCTTTATAAAGATGTTGTTTTTGTGTAATCTTGCGCACACAAACACATAAACAGTATGGATAGAGGTATATGACCCTTTCATATGGCCTATGACTTTAGTAGTGAAGGTATATGTATGTGGGAATTGTTTTATTTTCACCTACTTCCTGGAAAGGTTTCTCATCTTATCTATTTGTGGCTTAGGTGTTCACATGAGTGGCTATGCTTGCGCCATGAACAGCTATCGGTGCCAGAACCTTCTGACTGCTATGGAGTGTGGGGTTCGTATACGTGTTGATAATTGAATTTACTGAGATAAAGGTGGTTTAAAACAAGAATGACTACATTACATGTATTTTTTTGTTGTGGTTGTTTACAGTCAGTGGAATACTGTCAGAAATACGCCTGGTTGTAAAATCTGTGTGCATGGTAAGATGCTTCCTAAATCTCTGTGTAGGGTATGCTAAGAAGATTTTTTTTTACTTTTCATAATCTATTTTATGCTGTACATTTAGTGTAAACAATAATCTATATGTTCAAATATAGTTTTATTGGTATAGAGTTTCTGTTGTTTAATGTTTTAATCTTTTCTTTTGAAACAGCTTGGATAAAGAGAAGACTGGCCTTAGAGGACTGCACCTCAGCTTTCTGTAGTTTCCTCCGCAGATAGCAGCTCTGTACACAAGCCCACGGTCACTATAGCAACCTACAGTCACCCACCTACACAATTGGGATATCTTCAGATTGCTTTCACAGTCTGTCGTTTTTAATGTGTGAAAAGCATGCTTTGGGTTCAAGATTTCTGTGTGAGATATCGGTGAAACTTGTAAAGCCATGCTGTTTAAATACACATGAAACCAGAACATTGCAACATGTTGTTTTTAACGTCTTTAAATAAGATCACACCCAGTGGCTTTGTCAGTGCTAGTCAATGAAGCCAACCAGTCCACAGTTGATGCTTATCAAATCAAAGTTCCCTGAAGTCCTTGAATGTTCACCTAAATTTTACTTTAATGCTAAGAATGCTTCTGTTTTCAATACATGTCGTATACATATTATGTGTATGACAACTCTGTCTTTTCTGCTCCATTGCTGCCATTTTTTATTGGTCAATCATACTGCACTATTTGATCTGTACTTTGAATGTGCTAATAAATAATTGTAAAATACAGATAAGTGTTGTTTATGAATATTTAAAATAAGGTGTCATCAATGTCCCTATGATTAACACATATGAGATCTTGAGAATGCTTTAGCACAAGAGAATATTGACCCAACTCAGTGCCCATTCAGAAGTTAGTGTCATGCCTGATGTGCAAGCGTCAATGTTTGTGTTGGATTTTACAACGGCATCAAACATGATTCAGCCAATCATAATCAAGGACTAGAACTATCCGTTTTAGAATGAACATTTGAATCAAAAATATTATCTACAGTATCTACACTGCATGAATACCTTTCTCTGTGATTATCATGTGTGAGCATCATGCAGTGGTGCACAGCATTATACTTTGACAAAGAAATGTATATATTTATCATTATTAACTTCACTTGTGTGCGTCAAAGTTATAATCCACACTTTCTTTGTGTTCAGAGTTGTTATTCACAGAGTTGTTATTCATAACTTGTTATTCACAGTTTCACTTGGGAGACTCACAGGAAAGTTATGCACCTGGTAAAGATAAGACATTTTAGGGAGTTAGGATGGAGCTCTCACTGAAGGTCATTCTCATGTGTTTGAACTGCTTGTTGAATAAAAGCACTGTCTTGTGTCCAAGAGCTCAGAGACTGCTTTGGAGAGGGGAGACTTCTCCTCTCTGGTCACTCTCTCCTCTTGGCGCCAGAGTAGTTAATGAAAATTATACTACTTGTCTGTGGTTCTTGTGTCATAATATTGGGAAGATTTTCCCGACATACTTTTAAATGGAAACATACATAATGTGTCCTCAACTAGTGTTTATTATTTATAAGATTACCCTGAGCAATATCAGAGAGATGACAGATAAAGTGCAATACCTCCAGAGCCCAATTCACTGTATATTGATAGGAACTTGTAAAAGTATTGACGTTTACTTCAGGGAAAGTCAGAAAATGTGTAGAGCAGAGGAGAAGGCTGACGCATGTCGGGCTTTGTTGAGGCATTCTCACACAAACATTTGGTTTCAGAATTTAGTTGAAGCAACACTGTGTTGTCGGCCTTTGGTACAGCCAAGGGTCCTTGAGGTGACGGAGTCTCAATCAGGGTTGAGTTCGTATACTGAAAGCACACTTGGAAAAAGTACCAAATGACCTCACAGTTATGGTGTTCTTTGCTCAGTGACACTGCTCGTAAATGCAGTCCAGTTCAGGGATCCTTGCATCCGCCAAATTGTGGTAACCCTCACCTCAATTGCCCTAGAGCATGATTTCAAATAGATTGTGGAATTTATTATATTTATATTTGTGCATTTAATTTGCCCAACAATGCACTGAATTGAACATAAAATAATGAAAGGATACCCCTCCCACACATACACACACATACACACACACACACACACACACACACACACACACACACACACACGATACATTACTTGAGTGTTTGATCGTATCTGAAAATGCTAAAGGTTAGTATAGGACCCAAAGCAGGATGTTTCGTTCGGGTCATTGCAGGCTGTCTGGTATTGCGGTCTCCCACTGAGCAGAACTGAACAGGGAATTGAAAGCAGCGTGAATCTCCCGCAAGTAGGGATCTGAGGGATGCCATTTCCTGTTTCTTTCCTCAACCAATTACCTGTTGTTGTTTACTGAACCTGCTTTTGTATACCAAGTGCTCTTGTTGAGAACATGTGGGCGATGGTAGTGGCTAGTAGCTTGAATAATTGTGAGTTTCCCAGCTGCCACTGTTGCGCCCTTGAGCAAAGCACTTAACCCAAGTTGTTCCAGAGAGTTTGGCCCTGTAGTTAACTGACATCTTTCAGTTGCTTTTGATTAAAGCGTCAGCCAAAGACACGAGAGCATTTTTTTTCACCTTTTCAAATCAGTGCCAATTGGTTTGGCACAATTCAGTGATGTATTGTTTATTGGGGCCGAACAGAAAAGGCTGCATAACCACCCGCTGTTTCTTTTGTAAGCAATTTTGCTTTTGCTATGGGAGCCTATAGCAGCCCCTAGAAGTGTTTGGTAAGATGTGAAATTTGGCTCCCCCCTATGGAGGACAGGTCCATGATTTCTGTGTCTCAAGCGCTCCAACATCACCGTTTAAGTGTGTCTGTTTCTCTCTTCTCCCTCTGATCTTCAAATTGGAACACTATGTATTTTTAACTGCTAAAAATATTCAGTGGGCCAGGTAAATATAAAACTGTGCTAGAATACGGAGAAGATTGAACATTAACACTGATAACAGTATGTTACAGAGAGACGTGTTGCATGAATGAAATATTGCTCAAGCAGATCCCATCCTTATCTCTAACATTCATCGCTTCTTTCACTTGTATGGATATATTGCAAGGTTCCTTAAAGGCATACGGTGCTTATCAACTGAAATGTCAATAAAGGAATGCTAGCTTGTGAGCACACAGTACATTTTTCATTACATTACTCATTTGCCAAACATTTCAGGTGCATGTGTTCTGCTCTATAAAAACAGCCACTAGGGTCCCAAAACCAGCTCATTTCAACATCAAATAGCAAGAAAAACTGAAGACATGTCTGCCTTTTTCAACGTCCTGATTTTAATGTGCTTTCAGTACGCAGGTAAGTGGAATAAGGATTTAATTATATTGATCATACTTGGATTAATAGACTTGATAGAGGTATCACACATTGTCACATACTTACTTGCCTCAAAATGTGGTCTTTTGCTTGATTTTCATTGGTATTTGTATTGTCTTTTTACATCCTACATGTGAAAGTCTTGGTGGAATATTTTATCATAATTCTATTAAAATATCCAGTGTAGTGTAATTATGTGTAATAATTTCTGGCCTTTTAAGTAACTTCCACTCTCCATTAGTTCCAGCACGAGTCACGGATACGGATAACCTGAAGGCTGTCCCAGGACAGCTGGTGGTGGTAATGTGTCTCTAAAAACTTATAGTGTAAAGGATAGAAATCATATGATGGTTTGGCTCACCACAAGCCATTACTTTTTTGGGAATATACAATATATTGCTTGATAAAAATGGAACCGAGTAAGTGAAAAGATTTGATGAATTGGGCAGTGGTAGCCCGTTAAAGTTAAGTAAGATACTTTGTTTTACTCAATTGTGAATCTTTTTTTATGTGTGGATACTTTTACAGAAAGTCAGATGGACTGACATTGGTTCTATGATATACGTAAACTTGGCTCGGATCTATGAAATTCACTTAAAATTGAATGAATGACCAATCTGATTCAAATCTAACTGTATAATCAAAACAATCTGAATAGAACTTGACCTTTGCTGATCTTACACCTTATGTTTTTTCACAGGCAAAGTCCTGCGAAACATGCACCAAGGTATTTGACCTCTTGAAAGACCTGGTTGTGGATACTGAATTTCAGGTAAAGTATAGAACTTTCATGAAACCAAGCTCCTCTGATTATCTCAAGTGTATCAATATATATAAACTGTTCAAATACATAAAAACAACACTCCTACAGTATATTCCACATGTCTGATCATATCTGTCTTTTTGTTTCCACTATCACTTACTATATGAACCCTCAGGGCATGACAAAAAGTGAAATGAACACCACGTGCAAGAGGCTGCTTGGGTCTGGACGAGCTGAACTGTGCAAGCTGATGGTGGACAAAAACCTCCCCGTTGTCTTCATCCTCGCTGACAAACTCATAGTTAAATAACAGTTTACTTTTTTCTCTACTATTTTTCACAGCTCTACAACAGGGACTAACTCCAAAAGCAAAGCAACATGCTTACGACAGCTGCTCTGTTAGTGATGCTGTTTGTTGCACATGATGTTGGCTGCTTTATTGGAGATTTTATTTTTGTCTGGTTCTTTGGTTGGGTATTTGGGCTACTGCACCTGTGGCACTGTAAATGCTGTATCCTGGGTACAACAGCTTGTGTGGTACTACTGTGACTGTTTTATCCTGGGTACAACAGCACATGTGGTACTGTGAATGCTGTATCTATAGTGTTTGCATTGTTGTTGAACCCATGTTGTATAATGTTAAATTGACTGTTGACTGACTGCTGTTGGAGATCCCCTACCTACAGCACAAGGAAAGGAATTAACCTCTCCTGTGTAGGCTATATCTGAAAAAGGACACTACCCCAAGTAAAAAAAAAAAACCTCATAGCCGGACAAACACCGCAACGTTACAAACGCACACTTAAGTCAGAGGCCACCTCAGCACATTCAGAATGATCCCATCATAACTGCTTTAGAAAATGTCTTGTACAAATAGATTCTAGTACAATGCACCGTATCATTGTCTTTACATGTAGTAGCCTAATGGGCATAAAAGGGCAGGAGCTTTTCTGTAGACGTAAGAATGAGAGTGACTGATGTGTTTTCTCACAGAAACCAGGTCGTTTATGTTCTGCTCTTGGGTTCTGTGTGGATGGTGAGAATGTGACACTGCCAGGTGTAATGGCACAGCCTCAAATACACCTCAAATCACCATATTTTGCAGTAAGTATATCTTATGTACTGAATGTATTCTCATACTGTATCTTACGCCATCACCATAATCCGCCATTTGAGTGTCATGTCAGGTCCTAGCACCCTTTTCTGATAACCTGTCCGCTTGTGTCACTGCTCTGAGATCCTTGGAATTGTTTGCCTCTCGCAGGACACTTTTGGCCTCCAGTGTCTGCTCTGTACCCAATTGATTGGCACCATCGAATCGTTCCTGCCCACAACCGAATTTGAGGTAACAAAACAAAAGGGGGTATCCAAGAGAGGGGGTTTGTTAATCCTGAGGTGTGGGGAAACTCGACTTGTCATCCCAGTAAGAAACTTAACCAGAGACTTTGTTAGTTTTTCATAATTTCTAAAACACTAAACCCCATTCTCTGAACCAAATGCTCGGTGGCCTGAACTCCAGCTGCCTTGTCATTGGCCGGGTTTCCCAAAATTGTTAAGAAGCTCTTAAGTGCTAAGAACTTCTTAGGAGCGTTGTAAGAATGTTCTAAGAACGCTCCTAAGAAGTTCTTAGGACTTAAGAGCTTCTTAACGATTTTGGGAAACCCGGCCCTTGTTGGTCATTGATAGCCTATCTCCTTTCTGATAGGCTATATGAAACTTTTTTTTAAATCATGAAGGCAATAAATAGCTTACAAAGCTAGAGGAGATTTATTCGGTTCCCACCAACTACTATGTCTGTATATAGGACACTGAGGTCATGTCCTCGATATTTATTTCTTTAAGTTCCATTTAATTTATTAAGTAAAACTTGTAAGTCAAAGATGTTTATTAATGGCTGATCATTTTTCCTCGGTACCTCAGGAAGCTCTTACCACGGTGCTGGACCTGGGGTGCAGTGTGTTACCTGACTCCGGCAGGATCGTGTGTCAGTCGTTCATTGAAAACGCCATCGGGGGTATGATGGAGATGCTCCTGTCCATCATCTCCGCAGACAACATCTGCAGCCTCATCCAGCTCTGCACTGGCTGATGGCTCAGTGGAGTTGCCCATTATGGGTGAGCAACCAAATACATCCCCTGATCTGGTCAAGGACAACACACACACACACACATCCACCATAATGAGGTAGAATGACAAATTAGTCATAAGCGCAGATATTTGACTTATTTGGACTTTGACGTGAAATCATGAGGGCTTAAGTCAGTAGGGACAATTTGGTGAGGATGTATTTACAGTGCTTTTGTGTTTTCTTGCAGAGTTGCAATTTGTTGTTTAATGTCTATACTCAATCCTTTTTTTTTTATCTGAGGCAGCATGGATATTGAGAAGATTTGTTTCAAAACGCTTCAGTTCCCTGGCTTTCCCTCGTCACAGCAGTCACGCTGTCAAACTCCGTGGTCACAGATCTGTACACAAGTGACATGATACCTGATACTGGCATCATACCTTCAACATCCCCCTATTGTTGTTGAGGTAGGCAACAGGCCCACAACAGATCTTTGTAAAATCTTAAGAATTACTGAAAAAGCACCCCCATCTATGCTTAACTTTCTGGCTTGTATTATTCTCCCAATAAATGTTGACTTGCAAAGCACTGTTGAAATGGATTCCTGCTATTATACCTTCTCACCACAAGGGGGAGACCTTGCACATGAGGTCACTGCCCACTGGGCTACAGTACCTAGCACTCACTAGTCACGCTAAGACTGTAAACTAGGCGTGTTTAGATGCATTCTCTGACTTATTATGCAAAACCTACTGAAAAACACCGTAAAACAGCTTAAAACTAGTTGGATGTACTGGTATGCTGTGGGTGGTATCATATACAGAGTGGATTCTACACCAACACCTGATTTCTTCAGTAACACACCGACGGCCAGTTTGAAGGATACACTTCATATAATCAAAATGGCCTTCACTCATTACCTGAACCCATAAAAGACAAGGCGGCATGTTAAATTATACCCAGGTGACAATCATGTGTAGAAGCAGTTGTAAGTAAACTGACAGTTATGTTACATAACTCCCGACAGATGGCATTCAATCTATTGGTCAGAAAAAGGTCAGCTTGGACCACCCACTCCAGCAACGCCCCTGACAAGCAATATTGCCACAGAAGACTTGAAACCAACAGAAATATCTCCTCGTCACAGGCATAGGTTGTTTCCATAATCAGACCTCTAGTTAGGAACGGTCACTGATATCAAATGTTAGGAGTTCCGTGGTCAAAATGTTCCCAAGACAGCAAACGGAAAATCTTGAGAGGCGTAAGAGGCAAAATAACAACAAATCAAAGCCATAATCTCAAGGACAGACTTTTATTCAAATCACTTTGTGTGGGACATTACCACTTTAGGAATTCATGAGCTCTTTAGGGGAGGGGGGGGGGGGGTGTACTAATGGCCCCATGTAAAGGTACATATCCACTGTAGGTGGGGGTTGGGAGGGGGTGGGGTTGAAGGACAAAATGAGGTTGAGGAATAGGGGAGACGAGGGAGAGAGAGAAAAAATAACAGAAAAAGGCACTTTAACTCTTTCAACGACCAGTCTGACACTCCCATCACTGGTTTTTAAAAAGAACTGAGGAGTATAAAAAGGAAGAGGTGGTGCTTCCCAGAGTCCCACGTCGAGAGCATGTAAACGAGGCTGGTTTCTCTGTACAACACCAGCCAGACTTTTGCTTCTGTTCGCAGGACTTGCAGGGAGACACTGCCCAATAAAATACTCGTAAAAACAAAACAATTGCGCGCATGGTTATTCTCGGTCGTTTATAATTCTTACGTCGGTCAGATAAAAAGTAACAATGGTCAGAGCATTCTTCAGCGAGTGCTGGCTTGGGACAGAGCACCTCATGGCTTTTCTGTACAACACCATGAGAATGCCACAAGCGCAACACAAAGGAATGGGTGAACCCACAATTTCCAGGCAAAACGAGACAACAAAAGAGGTTTAAATCTGTTTTAATTTAACATTGACGGTAGAAAAGGCGGATCCTCCCCACACAACAGGTCCCTGGCTTTTCTGTAGTACACCAAGGTCCAGGTGTTAGGGGTTGGCCACGCTATTACGAGTTTTTTTTTCGTTGTTGTTGAATATTCCTTCAAGTAGTAAATTCAAGTTTTGGGCGAAGGCATTTTCCCTGAGCGGGTAGGCTGGAGGTGAGGTTTCTCTGTAGCTACACCCCACGCAGCCAAAGGAACCGCTCAGGGGAGTGCTCTGCCGACGCCCGTGGTCGTACAGTACACCACACACAACGGAGCTACAGCGCAGTTCTATGTGGATTCCTCGCCAAAAAGTCGGGAACTCGCAGAGAAACTGGAGAGGTAGGGGTGGGGGTAGGGGTTGGGGGGGTGGAGGGGGCGAGGGTAAACACAAAGCCACGTCTAAACCCTGCAAAAAGCCAGCCACCGAGGAGAGGGGTACAAGGCGGTATTAGCAGCTTCTGACTTCTCTGTAACACGTCAGAAAAACGATGGCGCTTTTGCAGGGGAGAGAGTGACTTTAAAAAAGGTGTCCATTCCTTAGAGTCGGGTCAATTGGAGACGACCCGATAGGAGAGCTTCCGAGTTCTTCAGACGCTTTCACTCATAAGCGAAAGACATGTGTGCGTGTGGGAGGGTTGCTTTGATCCCCGTTTCAAAAAATTTCAATTCAATCTTTTTAAAGCGAACCCAGACTTTTTTCGTCTTCTTTTTAAGCAAAACGAATGGGCTTACAGCAGGCCTAGGGCCTTCAGCCAGCGATGCATAGCGTCTTATTAACAATCTTAGTCCTCTGTTGTGCCATCACTAGATCAGAAGGGGTTTGGTGGTGGGTTTGGGGCGGTGGGGGTGATGGAGAGACAGGTCAATGGTAAAGCATAAAACCATACAGTACCAGGGCAAAGACGAGGGTGGGTTGGGGTGGGGGGCACAATCACAGCAAAGGGTGATGGGAGAGTGGGGGGGGGGGGGCGAGAGCCTGGGGTCATCAAAGCCAAATCAGCTCTTGGAGTGCAGAAAGACAGAATGACACAGGAGGGAAGGGGTTGGGGAGGTTATGCAAATGACATGGTGCATCTGGGTTTCCCCTCGCTCCTCTCCATTGGGCTGGCGGGGTTTCTCTGTATTGCACACACCGGCAGCCCACAACATCAGGAGAGGAGAGGGGGGAAAGCGCAGAGGTTCTTTTGTAGGATTGGGATTTATTTATTTTTTTCAGTATTTGAGCTTCTTGGGCACCTCCCATGGGAATGAATCACGGCCAAAGTGGCCATAGCAAGCGGTCTTCTGATAGATGGGTTTCTTCAGATCCAACTCTCTGGAACACACACACGTAAAAACCACATCAACAAGTTATGGTGAGTGGAAAACAAAAGCTTGTGGTACCTACATTCCTAGGTGTTCCTTACCAACTATAATAAAATGCACAATACATATTCGGCTTTCACATGAATTGACAAATGGCTTTAACTGTGTAACTGATATTATGAACTTGTCTAGTAGTTAATCATAAGACAGACTACCACAGGGAGGAGCCTAAATAATACCCATTTCTGTACAGCTGAAGGAAAACGGCTCGCTTTCAGGAGTGGCGGACACCCTTTCACACGCTTCCCCTCCAAACACTGTCAAGAGGAATTTCTATTTCTATTAATTTTCACATTCTTTTTTTCACATTCTGGATTCTGACTACAATTAAATAAGGGATGTTGTGTAAACATGTATTAAGACGTTACCCAGGAGGGATGCATTTGGTTCTGTTTGAAAAGAAGTCAACCTGGTTAGATTGTAGTGGGACTTGCTTTAGGCCAAAGACTTAAGTTTGTTTGGTTTGAGTCGATTCCACTATTGGCAAGCCCTCATGCTTACGCTTGCTAGCTGTACTCCGTCTAGGTCTCCGAATATCTAACAATTTATTAACTCCTCGCTCTTAGCTTGTCTCACTACACACTCACAAGCTTAGAGTGTTGGCATGGAACAGTTATTAAAAGCTTTTCCACGGGATCTACTTCCTCTGGGTCCTGATATTAATAGTCACCCGTCAGCCACTCAGAGACGGCCAGTTCTCGTATCAAGGGGCTGTCAATGTCAGCCTTGTTGAACTTCCTACGCCATATTCAACAAAAGAGCCAAGTGTCCACACAGGGGCAACAGGCGGACGCAGATGGAGGCACGCTACCTGACGATGACACCAGGTCGCAGGTCAAAGTTCTTCTTGACGATGTCCAACAGCTCTCGCTCACTCTTCTGAGACGTGCCATAGTGGAAGATGGAGATGGAGAGTGGGTGGGAAACACCAATGGCATAAGACACCTGGGGATGGAAAGGCAACACAGTAAGGACATGGACATTCATCTAGCGGAGAGTAGATTCAGGTTATTTTCTGGCCTAGGGTGCAGTTTTCACAGAGTGCAGTGTTCTCCATTCCAGCTGCATTTTCAGAATTTGCACCAAAGTAATTCACCCTGTTTTTTTCCCCTGTGTGTTGCATTAGAACTTGATCACTGATCACAAATTGGCACCAGTCCCAAGACTCACCTGGACCAGCACACGCTTGCACAGGTCTGCCTTCACCAGTGACTTGGCCACCCAGCGGGCAGCATATGCTGCGGAGCGGTCCACCTTGGTGTAGTCCTTCCCAGAGAAGGCCCCACCGCCATGAGCTCCCCAGCCCCCATAGGTGTCCACAATGATCTTGCGGCCAGTCAGCCCCGCATCACCCTGAGAGATATGGGGCAGCCATTAATATACATACATGCATACATAAAAAGGGCAATGCACAAAGTTCAGATATAACCCACATTGTTTGATAAACCCTGAACCTGAACCAGAAGGGTAAATGCTGTTTAAAAAGCCTTTCCAAAACTCAGAAACCTCTAGAGTCCTTTACCAAACATCTCCATATTAGGCAATAAAACAAACAAACAAAATGACTAGTTGACTATTTGGAGCGCCAAAGCGAGTCGTTACCTGCGGGCCCCCGATGACGAAGCGGCCGCTGGGCTGCAGGTGGTAGACGGTGTCCTCGTCCAGGTAGGCGCTGGGCACCACGGCCTTGACCACCTTCTCCTTCAGCATGTCGCGCATCTCCTCCAGGCACACGCCCTCGTCGTGCTGCACCGACACCACCACCGTGTGCACGCGCACGGGCAGCATGGCGCCGCGGTCCTGCCGGTACTGCACGGTCACCTGCAAGAGCCCCACAACACCACAGTTCACCACATGGACAGCTACAAGCTAGCGAGACTCCTGAAGGTTATAATGACAGTTGTTTAACACATACAATATATTGTTTTCTTATTAGCTGTGTTTGTGTGATTCCGGTCCTATTCCTAACAACTTCTGTTGTATGGCAATTAAAAGTATTGAATCTTGAATCTATGATTCTCAATAATCCTTCACAATTGTAAGGATAGATTTGAACAAAGGTTTTTTTTTAAAAAAAGCTCAAGATTATTGATGTGAAGTGTTATATTAAACACGATTTCTTGTGTAGGCAGTCCTGGGTTTTGTAGTGTGTGTGTGTGTGTGTGTGTGTGTGTGTGTGTGTGTGTGTGTGTGTGTGTGTGTGTGTGTGTGTGCGCGTGTGCGCGCACTGCAAACAAACCTGGGTTTTGGAGTCAGGCCTCAGCCAGGGCAGGGTGCCATTGCGGCGCATCTCAGCGATCTTGGCATTGAGCTTGTGGGCGAGGATGATTGTGAGGGGCATGCACTCCTCCGTCTCATTGGTCGCATAGCCAAACATCAGACCCTGGAAAACATGCCAATGTTAGTTTACATTTGATCACAACACCATGGTAACGGTGGACAAAGATTTAAGTCTGTCAAAGGCACCAATGGACTAATCATTATTCTCACTAAACTAATATGCACGACTATAAATATGCAAAAATAATGTTTAGTCTACATGTTTGACACTCAAGACTTTTGACCTTCACTCAAACTAAGGTCAAGTCTATTTGCAGGTCAGATTTTCACCTGGTCACCGGCTCCTACGTCCTCCTCACTGCGATCCAGATGGACCCCCTGTGCAATATCAGGGGACTGCTGCTCCAATGCCACCAGCACATTACAGGTCTTATAATCAAAGCCTAGACATACAAGCATTTGCAACAGGCACACAGTTCAGTTTTAACATTTCATCTGCAGATCATTTGCGAGCACAAAGATTCTCTATTCATTTGCAACTATGTGAACTGTTTAACCGATCATAAAATTTAAAGGTAGACTTTGCAAACCACTTTCCCGTACTGATAAAGGCAATAGGATAAAACTGTCTGCCAATAGTTTCAAAGTAATAAAAGCATTTTTCTTTTATCTATTATCTAAATTGTATGCAGTAAAAGTGTTTAATGTAGCTCCTTAAAAACATGCACCTATGCTATGGTGTTTTCCAATTTAAAAAAAAAAAAACGGGGTGAAAGTAGTTCTGCACCGAATAAGGCTTTAGTATGATTACGGTTTGTGTTTCGAACTAGTCTAGAATTATCCGTACAGTAAATGCATTGCTACGGCAGTGATCTTATTTCACGCAAGCTCCTATTTCAGACACACGAGTGCCTTGTGAGTCACGTCACAGTTCCAAAAGCAGGTCAAGTATTATAACTGATCCACCCCAAGTGTTATAAGCGGTCTTCATAGATCCTGGTGAATCAGAAAGGAATGTGCATCTGCATGAGAGGACAAAGTACCCTTCTGCATGTGCCTTCTTTCAAAACAGGAGGAGAGTTACAGCATGAGGATCACAGTGGTCGATAAGTGGTTTACAAATATAAATATGTCTTAAAATTGTAGCTATAAAATATTAAGCTAAAAAAAAAAAAAAATTAAATATAATGTATTGCCAGTTTTGTGATTCTCTTAAAACCTTTGGAAGAGTCATCATAGCCAATGTTCTTGATGGTGTCCCTGACGATCTTCTGATAGTCCACAGTGGCGCGGGACGTTACTTCTCCTGCCAGCAGAATCATGCCAGTCTTGGCAACAGTCTCTGTGAGAGAGAGGACACCAACGGCAGGGTAAGGGAAATGTAGATGGGGTGTGTGGGTGAGAGAGAGTGTGTGTGTGGGTGTGTGTGTATGCGTGTATGTGGGTGTGGGGGTAAACCCCACAAAGCGTAGAAGGAACTGTGTATGCAAGCATGTGAGGCTGGGCTGACGGCTGTAATCGGACACTCACCACATGCTACTTTGGCATCAGGGTCCTGTTTGAGGTGGGCGTCAAGCACGGCATCACTGATCTGGTCGCAAATCTTGTCTGCAGAAACCAGAGCAACCAGGCAGAAGACGGCAAGAACAAAACCAGTAATTAGCATCATAAAAGTACTTTGTGCAATACCTTCCCATTCAGGTTGTTAAGTGCTTACATAATAGCATTCCTCTGCCAACCATGCCTTGTGAGCGCAACAAGAATCTCGGCCTTGGCTAACCGTTAATGACATTGCATTAAGACAAACTGCTCAATAAAGAGGCAACCACACTTTAGGTAAAACTGACAATGGTGACACTGGCATGTGCCAATAAAGTATGTTCCCTCTTGTAACAGTCCAAGAATAACGACAATCTGGCATACACTTGTTACCATATGAGATGACCAGTATATGAGTTGCGTCAACTTTGTCAATTTGTTTATATTTACTTTGCTACTGCAATATCCGACCTGTGTAGTCAATAAAAAGAACAAAAAACGCCGCAGTGTTATCTTGTTGCTACTGTAGAACTGCTGCCCCAAGAGAAGAGTCCTATAATTAGGCCAGAGGTAAGCCAAGATTATCAGATACAATACCCCTCCTCAAGCACAGCCACAGAGGAGGCTGACTGAGCTCCTTTCATTCATGTGCATTAACCCACCACGAGCTCACTTCATTGTGATACAGATAGCTGTTGTTCTTTTAGCATTCTACGATCGGAAATGCAAATCATCTTTGAGAAGGCTTCGAAGTCTGACTAGTGACTACAATTTCGTCATCTACCGTTACCGGTTCCTGCGGGTTAAAGGGATAGTTCGGATTTTAAGACACGAAGTTGTATGGGTTCCCTGTCAGCAACGTAGTGCATCAGCACTGACTTACCCCCGACAGCGTCCTGTGAGCCGAGATCCAGCCGGTTTTAGATCGTTTTTGATGCTGAAGAAAGTAGTCCGGCAAGTTTCTGGGGTCACGAAAGTAAAGTGTTTTTCTTCTCAAAACCATATGCGTTCAACAGAGTGATATATTTGCACCACAAAAACGTTGTCCAGGAAAAATTCAAACCTCGTTATCACTTACTTATTTTTCGCGATTCCTATCACTGCGCGCTACTGACAGCTGGACAACGTTTTTGTGGTGCAAATATATCACTCTGTTGAACGCATATGGTTTTGAGAAGAAAAACACTTTACTTTCGTGACCCCAGAAACTTGCTGAAGAAAATAGTCCGGCATCAAAAACGATCAAAAACCGGCTGGATCTCGGCTCACAGGACGCTGTCGGGGGTAAGTCAGTGCTGATGCACTACGTTGCTGACAGGGAACCCATACAACTTCGTGTCCTAAAATCCGAACTATCCCTTTAACCTTACTTACAGTATGTTGACACCATCAAAGCTACACAGCAAATTAACGCGAGTTATTCAAATAAATAGATGATACGTTAATGCAGCTACAATGTAGTCTTGCTACCCATACATTTACGTTGCTGACCCAATTCTTACATTGCAAGACGTTGATTGGATTGCGTCCAGGTATTACCAGCTGCGGTGAAATACGGCAACTACCGAGGAAAGCATGCCAAGCTAACTGGCTAGCGTATCTGGCTAGGTGGATAAACATTAGCCTAAATTCTCTGAGTCGCTATCTGTCTGAGCTAACGTTGAAGTACATGTGTGATCCGCCGTTATGATACATACGCACGCACCAAACACAAACAACCCCACACAAGTGACGGGTATAGACATATACATGGGCCGCACCACAATGCATTATTCGTGTTTAGTGTTATACGCAGGATCTATTATTATAACCACTATGACAGTGTTGATCAGAAGTGCGTGGACAGCAACAATTCAAGGAAGGCGGGCCCGTGGCCTACCTACACAGGAATTAGCCTAGTCGCCGAACACCAGCACCTCGTGTGGCCTTATTATCCCCGCGTGTTAGCTGGCCTAATAAACCATTCGTACTACTACTAAACCAGCCACTAAATTGTCAATTTCTAGACTAACACAGGTGATTTATCAATAACCGTCTTGGTGATATTTTGTGCATGCAAATCTGCCTTTGAGATAACTACGCGTTAGTTTGCAACAAGCCTTTGCATGCTAACGTTAGCTTTCAAGTTAGCTAGCATTAGGCGAACATGACCTTGTTCGACACCTTGTTTGCAAGGCAAAATAATTGTAAAATGCATTTTATTAGGTATATCGACTTGAGGGTAACTCGCTAATATCACTAACCTGGATGTCCTTCTCCGACCGATTCAGAGGTAAAAAGAAAACAGTCTTCATCGATGAGTGCATTATGGAAACCGTTCATTTGTCCGTTCATCTTCGGAGAGCAACGTTAGATACTAATATCTAATGTACACGTTTGCGGTGATTGTCTTCTGTAGCTAACTTCTTTTACGCAAGGTATGTAAATGTTTTTTTCTTAAGCACCGATTTCGAAGACGTCTATGAACTGGTGACTTCCAGTGTATTTCGTTCACTCCCCGTGGTATGTTAGCCCTACCTCACACTACGCCAGTTATATACTCGGTTGGCTGGTGAAATCGGTAATGTTAGCTGTATGTCCCGCCCCCTCTACACAACATTACGCAGTCGACGGTGATCCCCTAGTAGTTATCCTGCTGCAGAAGAACATTCTATTGAGAATTCATCTTAACAGTGTTTAGGCTAGTGAAAGTCCCATTTTCACGTGGGCATCTTGGTAGTTGTTGATTTGTTTCACAATTTGTATGAAGCTCCATTATTCTTTCGACGGCTGAAAGAAAGCTTTAGCAAAAAGAGGATTGAATGGTGTGATATAAGATCAATGCCACTAGATTAATGGGGGCCCGTGGGATAAGCCCCCCTAGTCAATCTACTGATTGCTTTGCTTTTGCTGTATAGGCTATGAAGGAATAAGAGAGCTTGTGACCACAAAGGCCAGACCCACGCAATTATCTAAGATTAAATAACCTCAAAGTGGAATTGAGCCTAGGCCTACAGCGCTTCATGAACAAATATAATGTCCAATAACTTCCTACTGCTTGTGATAAGCTTTCCCCTCAGCTGTTGTGAATGCTTTGGATATGACAATCTAATCATATTGTCAGTAAATTCTGTGATTAACCTACTACCATGGTTGCCAGTTTTTAGAGTATACAAAATTAAAATATGCCCCCCCCCCCTCCCTCTCTCCCTCTCTGTGGCCTATTAGCCTACTGTGTGTGCAATTTATTGCAGAGCCTTGTCTCAACTCAACAGTTGCCTTAACATGAGCTCCTTGTGGGTTTGTTTAACTCCATTTCATCCCCTGCTTGTTGATCTTATTGGAACAGCTTTCAAACAATAGATTTGCTTATGATTGTAAGCGATACCAGTGAACCGCCCTTGACAATGATGAGGTGTAAAGTAAACATGTAGGCTATTAAGCTAACACCCAATTGTTCATTCTGTCATGTGGTTTTCTGTTCACATTTTATGCTAAGGTCATGCAAAAAGCATGACCACATCTTTTAAAAGATCAAAGTCTGTATCACAAACAGCTGTCTGTCAATCATTGACCTTTTGCTTCTTTCATTGCCCTCCTTGCAATGCCATCCTCTGTTTTGATTGGAAGTGTGTCATCAGAATGCTGGAAACTGCTGCAAATGATGTACAAATATTAAATTAGTTTGTTATAGCTTGGCTCTGTGCATATCAGACTATTCCAAAATCCCATAGGCCTACAGGGAAATCTAAAAGGATGCTTATTTTGACAGCAGACAGTGCTGGCATTTTTACTACAATAACTCAAAACCATTGGATCAAATCATCTTGATGTTCCAGGGATTGTTAGCCCTCAAACAGCAGCAAGTATTCCGCTGATCTGACCGGTTGAGAAGAATTTCCCAGGTTCCGTTGCTCAACTCTTTCTGTGGTTGCACTTTCAGGCTTGTGAATAGCTTATACAATGATGAGTCCCAATTTCAGGAGGGGTTAGAAGTAGCCTACTGTTACAATGAAGTAGGCTTAATTATGTTTATAAGGGCACATCAGATATGTTTCTTTATAATGTTAAAACCCCCATGGTTTGAGATGCACAATTAAATAACATTAAATCACTTAAGGTTTCCACGTGAAGAGTTAACCAGTCCATTTGACCCACAGTACACAATGTCCTCCTGAAAAATCTGAGCAACACTAAGTGCCCTCAAAGGTGATTACATAGTATCAGTGTCATATGTGCAAATTAGGTTGTTGGAAACTGCAGTGTTCAGCAGTTGTTAACTATTGGCTGTACAGGGTGATATTGTTAAATAACATCATTATCTTTATGTATGTTGTGGACTAGTGAATCAATGTGACTATTCTAGAAAGTTCGTAAAGGTAGGAGCAGGCTTCACTCAAGACTTAAAACGTTTTTTAGAGTGCTGACCAAAGTATAAACTATCATTGAAAACAAGAAAACAGGCCGCACTATGCATAATCAATCACCATTTATTTATCGCGTTTCGGCGTCTGTGTGAAATTTCTAGAAAGATGATATAAGGAATTTACCTCAAGTGTCTCTTTTATAATCTGACAAACCAAGACATGTGCTTGCATGTACAACTATGTGCCTGCCTTTCCCCCCTACCTTAACACCCAGCTGGTTCTTAATGCATGTACTCCAACATTCTCCCATTACTAAACAAATTACTTAACACATCTCTAGACCATGTGACTTCCCTCCATCTCTTCGCAGCCTATAAGAACATTGCTATTCTTTCATAATAAGCATTTATGGGTATTCAATGAAGTAGTAAGTATTTATTTATATAGTGCATTTCCTAGTCCATGCGTACACCATGTCTTCCTGGAAAATGTGTGCAACACTTAGTACTATCAAAGATCATTATAGTATCAGTGTCATGTGAAAATATGTTATTGGAAACTGCAACATTACGAATTAACAGTAGGTAACTATTGGCTGTGCAGGATGACATTGCTAAACCATTGACATAATTCATTATCTTGTAAGACATATATCTTGTTTAAAAATCTCATAACTTTCATAACTAGAATAGTCACTCACAAGTCAAACATATATCATGTATGTTTGACTTGTGAGTGACTATTCTAGTTATGAAAGTTATGAGATTTTTAAAAAGAATTTACCTCAAGCGTTTCTTTCATAATAGGACAACACAAGACAAGACATGACAACTATTTGCCTGCCTTTTCCCCCTACCTTAACACCCCACTGTTTTTTATGTACTCCAAAATTCTCCCATTACCAAACAAATTACTTAACACATCTAGACCATGTGACTTCCCTCCATCTCTTCTCAGCCTATAAGAACATTGCTATTCTTTCATAATATGCGTTTAAACAATCAAGTAGAAAGTATTCAGTTATATAGTGCGTTTTCTAGCACTATGTAGATTCATAAATTAAAGATTCTCCTTTAGTGACACAGGACACACTATTTTCACTATTAGGCTACCTCTATATGGATTTTGATCTGCTGTGTTAACAACCAGACATTTCATTTCCGTTTTTAGCCAAGAGTTTCATAATTCGATGTAACCCATGGATTTGGTTTTTGGACTTTAAACAAACATGTGTAGAGTATGTGATGTGTGTCTTAGCAGCCTACTAACAAATATCCGCCTGACAGTGACCTAAGTATTACAAGAACATTCAAACCGGTTAAACCTGATTTTGACACTGTACTTCTTTACCATGGCTTACTGGGAAGCATATGGGTTTTTGACACATATGCAATTATCCTTGTGTGTCCTTATTCTTGCTATATTCTGACATGCAGTTACAACACAACCATTTTTACCAATACATTAAAGGTACAGTCAGCGATTTCAAGCTCTAATTTTTTTGTCACATTCCACAAAACATCTCACAATCCGCTGTCCATCCTGTGAGTAAACCATAAAAAGGCAGCCCGGGGTCCAAAAACTGGTAGCAATCAAAGTGGGGGCAACCTTGACCCCCAAACAAAATCAAAATACACGTGGATTTTCTCTGGGAGTACTGAAGGGAGGGGTAAACTACCTCTCTGGTGTGTTTTGTTTGGTCCTTGGTTAAAATATAAAGTACGTTGTTTTGGACAAAACATTGTTTTTAAAAACTTTGAAGGTATTATGCATGTACTCTGTAAAGGTATTAGGACTTAAGATTGACCTACGTAGATATAGCAATATGTAAACCATAACCAGTAACCATTTTGATATAAGGTGATGTATCTGCTTCTTACTGCATCCATAACTGAATGTGTTATCTGAATACATATTACATGCCTTTTTTTTCTTTAGCCTAATCTCCATTCATGATTAGGCCTCAATGGCTGTAAAGTCCCTTAGGCAATAGTCAGTAAATAGACATGGGACTACATAGACTCTTGATACACCATAAAACCTCAAGCAAAAGCTTTGCAAAGGACCTTGCATGCTTTCTGTCTGGAGATGTTTATGCAGAAAACGGGCCTTAAGCACAAAACACGATGATTTTCTGTCTGACAATTCTGTGCAGGATTGCAATCATTTATGTGGCTCTGTTTTTGTCTGTGTTCTACACTGGTCACAGAGCTGTAAATGACTTCATTTACGAAATGTTGTCACAAACACACTTTCCACTTTCTTACTTTACTTTGACAAATGGAGGTCAAAACACAAAGATCACTGGTCAGTGGTCATTTTATTCGGCTGTGTCCACAGTCCCTCTCCATTGAACACTTAACACATCTGCCCCACAGAGTGTAATGCCTGATGCACACGAGTCACAAAACTGCCACACAAAAGCCATACCTAACCCAAACAGGCACAGAGAGTGTATATAGCCACATTCTAACACAAATGAGCACAAGTCTGAGGTGGTCAGGTTACGACATATCTAGCTGTACATTCAGCCTCAGTGATCACATCCATTCCTATAGAAGGCTGTTGGGGAGAAGTACTGTGTTTCAGTAAAGCAGGGCACTGTTGCCTATGTTAACATATATTATCATGACACATGACATGACTAGAACAAATAGATGCTTTTTAACACATACAATTTTGAAACAGAAAATCTCTCAAACACATGTACACACACACACACACACACACACACACACACACACACACACATACACACATGGATTCAGTGTCCACACTATGTGGTCGTAGGTGCTGAACATACTTAATATCAAGTGCCATGAATTGCTGAAAGTATGTCATCAATCAGTAGTCCTGAAGCAACAAGCTTTCCAAATGTGTTGAAGAAATCTCAAACTCTTTTCATTGCACAACATTCAGATAAATTGGTTTGAGTGCTTGTGGGCATTCCGACTGAAAGTATACCACAACGCCCAAACAATATGACCACACCAGACACTGGGCGACACTACCGCACTAGAGAAGCCTTGCTGTCCTTGGGTCAGGATCAGCAGCAGAGGTCCCCAGCAGGCCTTAAAGCCTCTCCAAAGGAAAAATATATATATACTCTCTAAATATATTGCACATATATTTAATTTGCATAGTAGAAAAAATATATAGCAATATATTTGAAACTGACATGAGGAGGAACAGTTAGCATGAGCATGTTTTGCAGTCTGAGTGCTGGAAAGGCTGGGGATTGGGATGGGGGGGGTGGGGGTGGGGAGGGGGGCCAGAGGCTCCCATCATAAGCCTGCGTCTGCAGCTGGACCAGGGGGCACCTGGGCCGGCCCCAGCATGGCCACGATGAGCGCCTCCGGGGTGGTGACGGCTCCACCGCGGGGGGACACGGGGCTGCGTGGGCTCAGGGGGCTGATGGGCGAGCAGGGGGAGGGGGAGCTGTCCTGGCACACCAGCCGCTCCTTCTTGGAGGCGCAGGAGGAGGAGGCGGACGAGGAGCCGGATTTGGGGGGGGCGCGCGGCGAGGGGCTGCGCGTGTGGGAGTCGCGGGGCCTCAGGCTGAGGCTCTGCAGGCCGGGCAGCGGCGAGGCGGCGGAGAGGGAGGCGGCGGACCGCGGCGGCGGCACGGCGGGGCTGCGGCTGCGCTGGCGGCGCTGGTGGTGGTGGTGGTGGTGGGAGCGCTTGCCCGAGCGCGTCCCCGGGCTGGGGCTGCGCGAGGAGCTGGGCGCCAGCAGCACCAGCGTGCTGTCGTCCTCGGAGCTCTCGTCCGAGCTCTCGGAGTGGGCGGCGGGCGCCGCGGCCGGCGGGCTCACCACGGGCAGGTGCACCTGCAAGCGGGCGTGAGTGGCGTGAGTGACACAAGAGGGAGCACCTGCACTGCTCCTCATGGACGTACCTTTAAGGCTGATCCATGGCCTACACAAGCTATGCAGACGGCAACGCATCGAGCTACGCAAGGAGGATCTGATGCGTGCTTGCGTAGCAAAATGTGTCGCACAAATTTTTGTAACGGATGTCATGCATTTCTGATGAGTAGCTTGTGTAGACTATGAGGAGGCTCTTCAAAACGTGCATGAGTCTTGCATTGGCAACTGCATCCGCATAGCTTGCGTAGACTATGAAGCGAACCTGAAGTTGGCAATAACATTAAAACAGGCTTCAAAAATTCAAGTAACAATATTCAACAATTTGACACTTTGAGTAATGGGACATGGTCAAATGAACACACCTTTCAGTTCCATTAGCTATTCAGGGGATGTGGTCCAGGCAATACCATCATGCAAAAATAAAAGTAAAGCTTTCGCACAACACATTGGCAACTCAACCAAAGACATTGTTGTATCAATGTCAACTCTGCTGGTTTTTGGTGATGTACTGTAAATGACAGGTGGGCATATCTGTGGGAATGATAGTATGGGTTGTGGGGTCCCAAGTTTCAGTTGGGAATGATAGTATGCTTATCTGTCCATGACTACCTAAAACCTGAAAGCAACACTAAAGCACTTTTCCTCTGTCACACGCATCCTATTTGTTTATCCAGCAAATAACGATAGGTAGAGTATGTAGAGTATGTTGCATGATTTTATGAAGGTATGATGTATTGCGACATCGAAGCAAGTCAAATTTGTCATTTCTGATGTCTCATTTCATCGAACTACAAATACACTACCCGATCCGATAAAGTTACATAGTGCGGTTATAGTCAATAGAGGGCTGCGAGGTGAAAGTAGAAGTGCCGTTCACCCTGGTACGAGTTGATGAACCGCTGAAATGATTTTGGAAACATTATTTTAAGGTACGAAAAACTCTTTAGTGTTGCTTTAATTTAAAGATGATACCAGGAATAAGTTGGACACTATGTCTTTCAATAAAGCGACTCCTGTCCAGCATGTCCTGCACTTCTACCCATGAAGACACATCTGGAGGTTGTTTAGAGCATGTTTTCCTTATCTGCCCATATGGCAGCTTCTGTTTGAAGAGTGAACATGCCTGTGGCAATGGCAGATCCGGTCCACACCCTGTTTTCAAATATTCTGTTGACATTCTTTATCTGTGCTAGGAAAGCTGGCAGAGGATGCATCCAGGCGGACATGGGGTATCAGAGGCTGGCACTCAAAATGGGGCACAACAAATGGGCGACTGGCATCCAAGTTAAACAAAATGCCAAGGCTGTATTAAAGCCAGCAGGATACAGGGTTGATGAATGACGCACAACTCTGCAGATTAAAGATATCAATTTCGACTTTGTAACAGCTCAAAAACATTTCAAAGTGTTCCCAGCTGTGGTCAAGAGAGCTGTGAAAATGACGCTGGGAAATGTCCCCAAAAAAGTAGGCCTACATTGGTGAAAGTACTCTGAAGTCATAAGTAATGGATGGGTTTTGTAAAGGTTATAAGCACTACTTTTTACATTATAAATCAAAGGGCTGAAATAACTGTACAATACCTGATGTAAAGAGGATGCTGATGCATGGGGCAACTTTGAACAATGTTGCTGGGTAATAATGTTCCTCAGTAAGTTCAAGTGGTTTATTGTCATGTACTCGGGGGGTTGAGAGGAAGGTAATGGGGTGTGTGGGAGGGTTGGATGATGACAGGGTCAGTTTGTAATTCTGACATGTTCCCATTGGTGTTGGGCAACAATGTATCACCTAATTGGTAACTCGTCATGATCATCCAGTCAGAATAAATGAGTCATTCTGTATAAAATCAGACAAAATCCAAGAAAATGGTTGCTGCACCATCTCAAATTTTGCTCAGAGTTTGTCTACCCTTTTTAGGTCCCAAAACTAAGACCTTTCAAATATTGTTGTTAAATTCAAATACGTTTGTTCTCCCGTGCTTTTGTATTATTTTCACACTCTCATAAATGCCTTATCTTGGAGGCCATGTTTGGGCATTAATAAAAGTATTAATCAGCCTGCCCAAACTTTGTAGAGTGGAAGACAGATACGTTCTTCTTATGATTGGACTGTTACTGCATGCTCATTAGTTTTATATATGGCTCTAGATCTAGCAAAAGTGAAAAACTGGTGATATTGAGGGTCTTGTAAACTATTTTTTTGTATCACATGGCACCAATCATTATTTTGTAAATAATCTGCAAATACACTACTTTATAAATGTTGAGCCAGTATTTGAGATCTTTGCAACAAATGCACATGAAGATATGTACATGTACTATGTTTCATTCGTGCATAAATACACTTGGTTACACTGTATACCTATGGGTTCTCATTCTTGGCCCTGGGGCAAAACAAGGATTTTGACACAATGTATTTATCTATGGTACAACATTGCCACTTTGTACACTAAATGCCATACACTGAGTTACTTTCACATAGATCTTCAAGTGCCTAGCTACCCCACATACCATTTTGTATTAATCCTATGAAAATTACAGAAAAACACAACCTTCCTTGTTCAATCCTTAAAATCTTCAAGCCCATTAAATGTGGAGAGTTCAAATATTGGTACAACATTAATAGTATGTAGAGAGAAAAAAATTATTGATATCAAATGTGTACAAAACAAGTTTCTACTACCCTTAATGTCACTCTTCTTGCACATTTCTCCCAAATCTATGCCTTGTAGAAGGTCAATGAGAATGCCATACACGCGTTTAATGGTTCAGTCATACTGGGAACATGTTTGTCTTCCACCACCTATACAAAGTTTGGGCTGCTTATGGGTAATACTTTTCATGCTATTAATGCTCAAAATGTAATTTTCAGGCTGTGAAATGGAAATATTCAGGGGCTGAAATAATATGAAGACATGTTTGAACAGAAATATTTTTACAGGCCTTAGTTTTGGGACCCATTCTTGATACAGACCAGGTTTGACCAAAATCTGAGTTGGTGCAGCAACAACCTTCTCTGATTTGACACGGAATGACCCAAATGGAACTAGTTATGTGGTTACCCAGCAACATCGCTCAAAAAGTTCCCATATGTATCATCAGCTTCAGAGTTCTTATTACTCAAGATACTTGCTAATCGGTAGTTGTTTAGAAGTGATACTTCTTAAATAGGCCTGAAAAGTTGGTGAATGTATTGTCAAAGACTCAAGACTTGATTTGCAGGAGGAAACTGGCAGGTCAAGGGTCCTGACCTGGAAGGGCTCCGTCACTCCCACAATGCTGTTCATGTTGTGGCTATAGTATCCCAAGATGTATTCTCCGGCCTCCCTGGGCAGATCTTCCTCTGCAAAAGTTACCTGAACAGAAAACAAAAAAATGAGATGGAAGAGAAAGAAATGATCAAAATATATATATAAAAGAAAGAAGGATACATACTGTTTCTCCTTATTATCTTTTTTTGATTGGATTCACTTCATCAGCTATATTGCATCAACTAAGAATCATACCTGAGGCAGATGATCAGACTTGGCCCACACATATGCCACATAGTCTTTATGATGTTTGAACCCCACCTGAAAAGAGCAATATTATTGATGACAACCAATAGTACTGTTGGATATCTTGTGTAAAGAATTGTATTATAGAATGCTAATATGTTATATGTAAGGTCAGTTCTGAACAATATGCCCACAATTTACTGTTCTCAACATAATACTGTATAAAATTGGTTTCCATTTCCAAAAAATACTAAATTCACCATGTGAAAATAAAGGCAATGCTTTTTAATTGTACAATTGTAGTTGTACAATGCACCTGCTGGGTTGGTTAAGCATGAACATAGACCAAACACCCTGTTGTTATCAACTTATAGACTTCCAAATATTTTTGTGCTGAATACTGGTATCAGAGTGTATTGTCTCTTCATATAATATGTCTGACTGTCAAGAGCATAACCAGCTCACCATAACAGCTAACTAAAGCTCCAGATTACAGGTAGGAGTTTTTCCAAGTTGGAAGGATATTTCTATGAAAACATGAAAACCAGAGGTTAATGTGTATACTATGCCTCATACCTTATAGAGGCCCACCCAGTCCCAGGAGCTTCTCTGGAAGGTTGAGTACACCTCAAATTGCACAGTTGCATCTGACACTTTAGTCCACTCCTTCTCAACTTCAAGTGTTACTAAAGGCACATTGACCCTGAAGGGAAACTGCAGCAGAGACAGGGAGCAGAGGGGTGAGTGTAAAAGGAGTCATCGTAAGGGTAAACGGAGTTATCATGAGGGTAAAACGAGACTTTTGAATCAAACTACTGAATCAAATTGATTCAGAGTTGAATAACAAACAGGTGACCTTCTGGTTGGGTTCATACAGTATAAAGTGTCTGTATGTCTCACATGTAGAGAGAAGATGGCAGAAACAGGCTTGTGATCGCTGATGGTGAACCCCATGTGACTGCGGTAGGAGTGCTGCGTCACCCTGGTAACCCCACCCAGCCAGGACGTCAGCCCGCGCTGCAGATTTGCATTGTGGGACGGCACTGGCGAACCGGTCCGACGGAGGCGCCACAGGATGCGGTCGGTCCACGCTGGCTTCCTCTTCTTAGCGCTGAGAGCGCGGGAAGGGGGAGACGACATGTGATGTGAGACAACGCCACGTGTTTGCATGGCGTCAAAAGTCCACAGATATTGAACACTTTCATTGACGAAAGTGAAAATAAATAAAGATAAAATGCTTTCAAGTGAACAAGAGCAGTGAAGCAACTGCAAATCCTCACCTCTTTCTTGCAATGTAAACAAAAGTGAAACCAAATTCTAGCAAACAGATTAGGGTGATCATTTAGGAGGAATGAGGGCTACAGACATTCGTATGAAAATGTGAAGTACATGTAGTTTTCAAGTTAAATAATCGGGGACACTCTACACAGGAAAACACACACACACACATACACACACACACACACACACACACACACACACACACACACACACACACAAACATTGCCCATTGGAAGTGAATGTAATAATAAGGTACATGTTCATAGTCCATTTGTTAGTCACTTTTAATAAAAGTGAAAATTGACCTTGTGTCGTATGTATGAGTTCCCACATCAAACTTGTAGGTCGGAGGGAAGTTGAGTGGACTCTCCATAAAACCTTCCAGAATAGGCTCACTGTTTTTGCCCATGTTGAGCTGAAAGGGAAAATGTCAGCAGAAATATTAATCCAAACAAACTGCAGCGATGCACTGCCCTATACATCACTACTCTCAAGATAAACGATGCCACCAGTGGACATGACACAAGTGCAAACATGATCATTTGCTGGCAGATGCTGCTTGATGATTTTATATTTGGTAAATGTGTGTGCACACTTCAGTGCTCAAGTTTCACACCTTATCTTGAGAATTACAGCGGCGTCCATGTGGATTAATGTGGGACTGACAACAACTAACACACTGGCTTCTGGCTTCCATTAGGCTATATTCTAATTTTAAATGCATATTTTGTCTTTCCTCAATTAGTATAAACTAACAGCATAAAATCATCAGCATATTTATTGACACGTCAGGCGGTTTCACCTCCCTCATCAACACTTGCGATTAGTTTTTGCTTCTTTTAAGTGCTACAGCCAATTACTTTATTGAAGTGCTGCCTTGTGTGATGCACACCAAACACGACTACTAATCACTGTAAGAAGGACTGTACTAATCATGAGGGAACCCCAATAGGCCACTACAGAATTCTTCACTTGCTAATCTTGAAAAGCCCTTTAGAGATTACTGTCTTGGACACGAAGAAAGTAGGCCAAAAAAGTAGGGAGGGGGGGGGGGGGGGGGGGTTGAACTGTTCACTAACTAAAAATGTTAAAGATTTCAGTAAGATGCCTTAGGCCTATCTGATATAACACCCACGTCTGTGCAAAAGTCAACTCTAAAACAATGAATATTGAATGAATAACCTAATCAATTCAGCCTGATGATCGTGCCCATCTCAATATGGAAAATGGGTTATTCAGCCAAAAAAATACCTGCAGAAAAAAAAACACTCAACGTGGAGTTCATGGTATAATGACCAGATTTTCATTTTGGGTGAAGTTTCCCACCATTGCCTAGCTTTAAAATGTCAGCCTTGCCCTCCAGGCAGCTCAAAAGCTAATTTAAAAGAGATTTGGGGAATCTTAAAAAAAAAAAAAAAAAGTATTCGAGAGGCGAGGGCGTAATTTAAATAGCAGCATGAGTGCACCTGTCACCAATCTGTCTAACATGAGGAATGTGCAGATGTTGCCTGGACAACCTAAAATTCTGCAAGTACAAATGCAACCTAGGTGTCAGACTCTATCTAAATATGGTCATCATTTCTGAGGACAGGAAAAGTCAATTGTCTGTGCAATGCAATCGACAAAAATAAAAGCCTACAAAACACCACACTTCCCTCTCCAAAGCAAGAAAGAATTATAGTCTTTTTTACAAGAGAACAAGTATACATATGTCACATGTTTACTATAGACACATAAAACTATAACAGACACCTTTGTAATTGTATCTCTCTACAGCTCTATTTCAAAGTGCCTCTTGCTCTCCATCTAGTGGCTTGATATTGAACTGCAGCCTCTGAGGAAATAGGAGACTGATGCATTGCACTGGCACGAAATCCCTGACTGAAGGACACTCACCTGATCTCGCTCCCAGAGTAGAGACAGCTTGCTGTTGTCAATGGCACTCTTCACCACATGAATATCATAGTCTTCAATGCGGAAGTTCAGGTCACCAAACCAGAATACCACGCTGTTGAGGAAAAAGACCTCAGAGCTATTCACTATGTCCAATAGAATTTGTGCTATAACTCAGACTAAGTATGAGTGTAATTTTAGCTCAAGGAAAGCATTATTTTCTATGCATGCAAAACATAATGTTTAAATGTCCTGATACTGGTCGAATTTGTTGGAATCGCATCTGATTTATTCAGTTTAATTGTGCTGTGCTTATGTCAATCTTGCTTAATCTAAACACAACTGCTGCAGTGAACACAGTGGCACTGGTGAACACCTTTAACCTTTAACCTTTAACTCTAACCATGCCCACTCCCAGCCACCCACTCGTGGTCCAGCACCCCTGGCGCCGTGCCGCCCTCGAACTGCTGCTGTTGTAGGATGCTCTCGAAGTCCTCCATGCGCTGCTCCAGGTTCCTCATGTGCGCCGGCAGGTGGCAGTTCAGGAAGCAGACCGGGTGGCCAAACACCATCATCCGCGCACTCACTCCACCCTTATTACCCTGTGGGCGGAAGAAGAAGAAGACTATATTCATTTATTTATTTAGAGAAAAGCACTGACTTCATGTATTATGTTACAGTAGCCTAGAATATACTGTACATATATTTTCATATGATGTTGTTGCCTAAAGAAAACCTGGATGTACATGTATTTGTATGTACAGTGGGGAGAACATGTATTTGATACCATGCTAAAGTTGCCTAAAAAGAGGAATATAAAATCATCATTTGACAATTGATCTTATACCTTCATTAAAAAAATGAGTAAAAATCAAACCGCTAAGGACATCAATTTTCTTTGTGATTGAAGAAAGTATCGTAAATAAATAAATGATCTTCCTTAAATGCTAGGGGGCAATAAGTATTTGACCCCTATGTTAAATTCCCAAAGGAACAGGAGGATTTTTGTGAGGATGTTTTTATTTTTTAAAGGCCAGCTATTTCATGGATCCAGGCTCAGGATATTATGCATCCTGATAAAGTTCCCTTGGCCTTTGGAATTAAAACAGCCCCACATCAACACAAACCCTTCACCATAGCTAGAGTTTGGCACTGTGTTTTTTCCAGTTGGCCTATTAGCCTTTAGCCTGTTGGATTTGCATTGAAGCATTAAGATCAATTGTCAAACAATGATTTTATATTCCTCTTTTTAGGCAACTTTATGGTATCAAATACATGTTCTCCCCAGTGTATCTATCTGTGTATTTGTGTACCAGTGTATAACAGACCTAACATTTATTTTCACATGATGTGGGTAAATGTTTAATCTCTAAAGCTGTTTATTACAGGCTTAGCCTGTTCACACTTGTCAGTGGGTAAACTGTGTTAATTAAATGCAGAAGACAATTAAATGTGACCATTATTAGTGGATTAGTAGAGGATGAGCGATTGTTCCACAGACACAACCTCCATAGAGTGAAGTATATTAATATCCCTCTGTTGAATTCATCAGCTCCTCGGGCCCCGCTTCTGTTTTCCACTGCAGTGATCAGTATGTTGTCACCGGTATTGTGTCTGACCGTGAGCCACTTCAACACAGCACCTTTCAAAAACCTCAGCAGCTTAATGGTTCTTATGAACATGAATTCAAAAGCATGTCTTATCAGCAACGAAGCCGTGTGTTATTACCTTTCTCTCGCTGTTTGGCCATTTAGTCATTCTGTCCATCCAATTTCATGGATAATTTTTCAGCCATTCATTCAATTTGGCTATTGTTAAAGGCTCTCCTAATTAGAAGTCCCAATTGAAAATAAGAAGGGCTAGACAGAAGTTTGGCATAACACACACACACACACACACACACACACACACACACTCACTCACTCACACAAATACACAAATACAGACATACACACGCACACACACACACTCACCCAGTAGCCCCCCAGGCCTGTGCGAGTGCTCTGGGTCTGGACCCCCCTGAGGAAGGGCAGGTGGCAGAACTTGGAGAAGACCAACAGCAGGACCCCCTGCATGCGCTGAGACGTCACCTACACAAGAGACCACACACAGCGGAGCGACAAAGGTGGAGGTGAGACTCACATTGATCTGATTATCTTCAGTACTGTTCATCAAACAAACAAGGGTTTACAGTATGTGAAATTAATGTATGTAATGTTGTAACTGATCTATAAAAAGTATGTTATAGGAGGAGTAGGTTGTTATAGGAAAAAATTAATAACTGCTAGAGCTGCACGATTTGGGGAAAAATATCTAATTGCAAATCTTCTGACAGATATTGCAAATACGATTTGCGATATGATTTTTGAATGTCAATGAATTGATTCAGTTCAATGTTCTAAATGTCTCTTCAATTTGTGCCACCCCTGATTGGTGAGCATGCCCAGAGCATGCAAAAAAAGCACAGCACCCTCAACCAGCTCACCAATCAGAATTACTGTTCCCCTCACGCACTACGCACACCCACCAATCAGAAGTGGCACAGTCAAGGAGGATGACATGAATATAAAATGACATGAATGACGTGAATATACAGTATGACATCATAAATCTGACAAAATTAACTGTGCATGATTATTTGTAGCTTTTGCGATTAGATAATTGATTCGGTTCATATTGCAATTGCTATAATTGTGCCGCACTAGTAACTGTGCTTGAATATATACACAGTATAGTATAGTGATTGTGACATTAGTGGTCTGGCCAAAGAAACACACAAGGAAATGTCACACCATAACACAGATTTTCCTCAAATCTGCCAATAAGAAATGGAAGCGCAACAAGAGAAAGTCAAACAGGTTTTATGCTGCATGGCTCTGCATGAGAACAGACGATAGAAGTTGGCTGTGATCTGAAGAGGGATATGTGCAGCGTGAGGCAGTCAAATTTAGACTCCTTTTTGTTAGGACATGCTGCAAAAGCAGTCAAGGTGCTTTGGGACTGAGGAGAGAATGTTGAAAGACTTCCGGACATTGAAGCCAGTGTGTCCTATTTATTTAGCCCCTTTCCCAGAACAGCGCGGAGCAAATTAACAGTTCAAGTCTGCTAATTAACATGTGTGCAGATGCCAGGCTGCTTGGCTGTTGTGGGATACAACATTCCACTGGGAACCCAAATCGAGACACAATATTATTAAAGGGGAAAAAAATCGCTTAGCAACTAGATCAGTTAACTCTTCACTGACCAGCACGTAACCAAAGCGACTGACGGTCTCCATGCACAGATCACTCCACTGGTCGGTGAACAGCACGTCTTTGAGGCGCTTGTTGATCATCGAGTTCATCTCCTGCAGCCTAAAAATCACAGCGGGGAAAAAAGCCAACAAGTGTTAATCATAGTTTTCAGTTTCCACTGTTATCACAATATAACTCGTCGGACTTTATAAAAAACGCTGTGCACCTTTTAATTCCACTTAATTCTCCTCTGGGAATTAATTCATTTAATTCCAAATTGGGAGATTAACGTCAGAGCTCTTTGCGCAAGAGATTGACTTCACGGGGTATTTGTGCTCCTAGGTTCACCAAACAGATGTCTCTAAACAAATTACACAAGCAGTAGAAGCTATGGAGCACTGGCCCGGCGTTCCAGTGAATCAAAAAGGTAAACAGATGTTTGTTTGCAGCCATGCTGGAGACTCACCCCACGACGAACATGTCTATAGTGCCGCTGCTCAGATTGGGCCCAAACAAGGAAGTGATGTCGTCAGGAGGCACAGCTGATCCTACATTCCATGTGACGATTTGGACCCTGTTCATGTGGAAATCGTATGATATGGTTAAGTGCAAGCACACGCACACATACGCACACGCGCGCACACACACACACACACACACACGCACGCACGCACGCACGCACGCACGCACGCACGCACGCACGCACACACACACACACACACACACACACACACACACACACACACACACACACACACACACACACACACACACACACACACACACACACACACACACACACACACACACACACACCTCGACAATTGCAGAGCTAAAGTGGGTTTCACAAACAGAAATGCAAACCAACTGGAAAAAGGAGCCATTAAAAAGACCTTCAAAATAAGTATTACTGGAAGAATGCACCAAAGTCCTTGACTGCAAACACAGATATAAACACACTGACAGGTCAACATGTATACACACAGCACAATATTATGCAGTGTTATGGGACCTGACTGTGTGAGGAACAGCCAGCGAGGAGTGTGTCTGGGAAATCTTCCAGGAGCACACATTCTGCCTCCGATCTGTTGCCAGTATGACTCTCGCACATAAACAGAGATGCGTGCGTTGGTTGAGAGGAGCAGTACAAGTACACCAGTCGGCTATTATTATTCTGCTTTAACAGCCATAGCAACAGCAATTTAACGGAGAAGAAGAGTCCCTAGCTGCAGAGCTAACTGTGGGGGCCTGTTGTCATGGGGGTGTACGGGTTAGGTGAGGCTCACCTGAAATCATCCGCGTCCATGCCGGCTTTGTCCGTCCTCCCCTTGGTGCCCTCTGAGAGCGAAGACTGCGGTTCGGGACTGACCCTGAGCTGAGAGCCGAGGTACGAATGACCGGGTTTGGGCTGTGGGCCAGGCGGAGGGCTGATGCTGGGCTGGGCGGGCAGGTTCCTGGCCGGGGCGACCCCGGCACCGGGCTGAGACGAGATGTGGGGGAACGTGGCGTTGCTCGGGGGAGGGATGAGGGCGGTCTGGGACGGGGACATCTGCTGCGGGCTCCTGCTGGCCTGCGGGCTCCTGTTGGCCTGCGGGCTACGGGAACTCGGAGGAGCCAGGGGCTGCGAGGACTCGGGGGTCATCGGCGTGTGGCCCAGGGAGCCCAGCGGCGACACCGAGGCCTTGGGCCTGGGGATGGACTCGGGGTTCTTCAGGGCCTTGCCGGCGGCCGAGCCCATCCCCAGGGCCGTGGGCCGCGGACGGCTGATGCTGACCGGAGGGGGCAGGCACAGCTCCGCACCGGCCACCTCGGCAGCCTCCGGGGAGAGCCCCATGGCCCTGGCAGCGGCCTGCTGCTGTGTCCTTGGGACAGGCGCCGGGCAGAAGCTGGGTGGGGGCAGGCTGGAGAGCCCCGAGGCTGGAGACATGGCTACGCTGAAGGGGTCAGAGAGTCTCGTGGAGAACGAGCAGCTTTGGTTCGGCTGCATTGGATCCATCAACCTTCAAAAGAGATAATAATGACAGGGGCGTATATTAAGCATCGGACATTGATGCATTTAGTATAGGTCTTCTGTGCTGCACAATGCTCCAATGGTGTGAGCTTTCTTTAGCTGTATATTTAGCTAAGCCTTCTCACCCAAATCTAATAGGTTAATACAGTGGTCGCCAACCTTTTTTCCTCAGAGAGCTACTTTGACAGAATGGACATGGCCTAGCGCTTTTATGCTAGTAGTAGCATGCCATGTAGTCACAGAGCTGATCTCCACCCAAAACCGCTGAATAAGATTTGGATGCTTTTAAAAGTTTCCTTTTAACCCATTTATCTTCTCTCTTAAACTGTGATTTGATTTCATAGGAATTTTAACATGTTTTTTCAAGTGACTGTGTTATCAGATTTATGAACATCTTCCTCAAACCTTTTACAGAGCCACTTGGAAACAGGTGGGGAACTACTGGTAGCTTTTACACATTCAGATTAATCCTTTAGATTGATAGAAAAATGTCATTCTGAATTCTGTTTTTTCTGATCAATGTGCACACAATACTGCACAATGACTAAGCAAAAACATTTTAAAGTGTTTTCATTATTAAAAATATAAGAGTGAAATACTGTTTGTAGGTTAACATGAAAAAATGACTTCGGTCCATTGTAAAATGAGTAGCATAACAAAACTTGGAACATGTCAAAAACGTCTGAAAACGTTCCAAATACACGGTAGATATTCCGCATCCTCCGGCATCCGTGACTGTATTGAAAGAGGACATGGAGACAATAAGCATCTGATCCGTCAGGGCCGGGCTGACAGCTCCAGAGATGAGATGAGCTGCGAGACCAGGCAGAGAGGGGAGGGACAGTCTTTGATTGCAACAGCAGCAGTACAGCACAGACTGTGCAACAGTTGCAGGCACATTCTCTAATCTCAAACGGAGACGAGTGGTTTGTTTGTTTGCCCTTCAGTCCCCCCCGCTTGGGTCACAGCGGCACGTAGCCACGGTGTCCTGCAGACGGCCACTGAGGCGGCGGCAGAGGACAGACGAGAGGGAGTTTGGCCGGAGGCCAACGCAGCCTGTCGCCCACCCCCACCCACCCAACTCCTCCACCACCCCCACCCCACCCCCACCACACTCCACCCCAGTGTGAGCTTGTCCCGCTCCCCTCCTCAGCATCCGTCACTGCTGACATCAACACAATGCCAGCCGCCAGCAATCAGCCAAGATCAACTTTCTCTCCTCCGTCACAAGACGAACGTGGTGCCCTCCCCTGTCCCTGATCTACTTTTCTGTTGCCAAGCAACGACTCTTTTTTTTCTCTCCTCCGGCCCCCACCCTCCCCTCGGCCTGCCCTTCCTCCTCCGGCACATTCCAGAGCATCTCTCCTTTGACCTCTGTCTAGAGGTGGAAGGTGATCGGGCGTATAATTGGTCATACTGATGCCACACTACACCACACTGAAGGTCGTCTCCTTGTGAACCTGTCTCATTACCTCCATGACAGACATACAGGAGAGGCGGAAGCTGAGCTGACTAAATTAATGATATGGCGTATCTGACACTGTTATGAAATACACGGTATACAAGATGCAGATCATACTAGAATATGCAGCACAAAGAATTTTATAAATTTCCTGTACAAATCTCATTGGAATAATAATAATAATATAATGCCTTGACTTTATATTAAAAATATAGTTGTACTCAATGCCATAAGACAATACAAGTCGTAAGAGTATACCAGTGCAACAATTTGAATTCGATCTAATTTGGAGAGATGGACATTCTGCCACTCAATCAAGACACACACACACACACACACACACACACACATATGCAACCGGAAAAAACACATGCATCCTGCCACTCTCAGATAGTACAGCATACATTTCAGTTTGAGTCCAAAGTTATGCATATGGGTCTCAAGCTCAAGGTTGCAGAATGTGATTCTCTCTCATTTGGGTCAACCGTGCATTGCACAGCCATTCATTATGGCTGCACTGTATCACTGGTAAACAATAGTTCATAAATATGATATGCATTATGTAATGTTGTATGCACTCTGTTCTACCTGATGATTTATGCTTTATTTTAGTCCAGTTTCACACATATCACAGTGTTCAAAGACCATGCTTGCAAGTATGTTATAGCCTACTTGCTGTAACATTTCCATTGTTCTTTTATAGTAAATTAAGTCTGTTATAATGGCAAACCATCTATGAGGGTCAGTCTTACCTAATCCTTGCCATGTCGACGATATCATGATTTTTTCTTTCTTCCTTTCTCATTAATCTTATTTTTCTTAGTCCTTAATCGTAGGACAAGTGATTGGACCAGTTCACTGATGGTACTTTGAGTGTACTGTAAGTTTGTATCCCTGCGGGATAGAAGCTTTTGAAGCTCGTTGACCCTGGCTGAAGCTAATGTCCGAGGGTAATTAGTTTCTGTACAACTGAGGAATTGAGGTTAGCTTGAAAAGGCAGGCCGTTTCTCAAAAGAAGCTGGAGATACAGAGAGAAGAAACAAAATGGGGAAACTGAAATAAAAGACAAGTTGCCTAGCAATTTATTATTTTTCTTTTTTGCATACAACATTGAACCTCCTCAACATCGTCTTATTTTTTTAAGGTATTATGGAGGTCCATGATTAGTCACAATTGGCTTAATTGACTGTTGGAGTGAGGTGAGGTGTTGGAGTCACAGACATATGTATTATGTATTATTATATGAATCTATTTATTATTCGCAAACATCTGAAGGATGCTGACGTCATTGTATTCACATCTGAGCCTGCTTGGCTTTGAACATCAGATCAGACAAACAGGATTAAAACAAACAAGAAAATCAAGAAACTAATATTATGTGAATCTCTATTACTTCCAGCTGTTAGTTCGGCTCTTTTTAATTGCAACACAGAAATTGGGTGTTTGAGGTACAGATGAGGTGGTGTCTATATAGCCTATAATGTAACAGTCAACAGGCCCATGTTTTGTGGATAGATAGACCATCATTCATATGCACAACGTGCAGAAATGTTTCTAATATTGGTCAAATAGGCTATAAAGTAGGCTACAATGAAATAACGTTATTGTATACCTTCATTTTGTTCTCAAACGTCATTTGGCAATCCATTGCGTGCCACGCGTGTGCCACACGTCATTACGATAGTTTGAGGTTACGGGTGGATGAACGAGGATGTGTAGGCTACTTCAGCAAAACTCCCAACAAGGAACTGTGACCTTTCACAGGGCAATGATCAATATAACCACGATGGAAATGAATTTGTTTTCATCCAAAATAACGGACTGGTTTACACAGTCAATGTGCGTCTCAAATATTTGCTCCTCCATATGAGAAAACGAGCAACCAAAACACAAGGTCATCTCAGCACATCATCCTTGGTCCCTCAGCGCACGAGTGTAATTATGTCAATAAACAAATGTAAGGAAATTCGTCCCCTTGCCAAAATGCAAATGCAGTGATGTAATGAAGAAATTATTGATGTTACGGTGAAAAAAATAATCAGAGAATGTAGCCTATGCAATGTTAAAAAAAGCAGGCACTATCTCGTGAATGCGACAGCGGGCTACCTGAGCGCATCTAATCAACCGAGTTAGGCTATCTATCCGAACCTCACACAAGTAGGTTGTGTATGCAGATAACAACTCGTGCGGCAGAGACGGACTGCAAATCCGCACGCTTCGTAATGTTTTTAGCTTACCTGTCCTGCCTCTCTCCACCGGTGCGATTGTCCCGCTACAGAGGCGTCCACATCACGCAGCCTTGTACGGACGACCAAAAATCAGGAATGACAAACGATGTCAACCTTCGGACGCAGTTGTGCTTCACGTAACGTTAGTTATTGTCGTGCGTATTCTTCAAACAGATGTCCACAAATCCAGTCGACACCTATAGCTTATAGATGTGATTCAATCCAAAGCATTCATTTACCCGCTGCACTAGTAGTCTACACCGGCATGTGGGGAATTGAATTGCACACGCGTGTTCTCCTGCGGAGTAGGCTAGGGCAGCGTCAGTCGGCTAGTGCCAGCTGAAGAAGTGCTTCAGCAGGATACCTTGACCCCCCTCAAAACAGCCTAATCTAATAAGATTAATTCTTGCGCAGCACCAGAACAATTTTGCTGTCCTCGACGTGCACTGAATTCCCATACCTTAAGGAGTGGGGACAGACATGTCGCATCAGTGTTTTGCTGCCTTGTCAGTTTTGGCTCACACTTTTATAGTCAGACATATCAGACATTAGATTGCATACAACTAGTTTTGACTAATGGTGTAGATATAGTTCAACACCTCTGTTTAACTGTTAATTTAATTGAGTGAACATTTGGAAAAACCTCCCACATAAAATGAATTGACGCAAATCATCTTCAACCCCCACATTCTTCATCTGTGTTTTTTTTCCTGCCTACATGTCTATTGGCGAGAGATAATCAGTCAGGTGGCTGTTGCTATGCTGAACCACTCAACCGTCATAAAACCTTGCTATAATTGACTGCATCGTGGGTTTAGTGTCTTCAAAGCAGTTTGCAAGTCCAGATTCCCTGTAACTTCAATAGTTCTGATATCCATAATAAGAGTTTGGAGTCGGTCTAAAACGGGACTGCTGTAGCTCTTAAAGAGAGGCCCCAGCATCACCATAAAAAGCCATTTACATGCTGCACGTCACAAAGCGAGATTCATTTACATGTGTAATCATACAAGAATGCACTAATCCGGAGTACTGCCCAGCTGCTCCGTCCCAGCCTGCGCAGACACACACACACACTTGTATCATACAGACACAGCCATCAGATGCATTTCTGCGCACACACACACACACACACACACACACATATGCACAAATACCCAGAATAATCATTCCCAAGAGACCTAAAATATGCACTCACAGGAAGAACTGCCTCACTAAAGGGTAGCATATCAAAAGCATTTTATTTTTAAAACTCGACACAGTCAAGATCGCATGCATTCTCATGAAAAATATCTTTCTCCTCACGTTGCTCTCCTTCACCAGTGGTCAGCTACTCTCCATGCAGTGTCCATCTACGGGGTTTTCTTCTTGGTCTTGACCAGGCCCTTCTCCACCAGGCAGCGGTAGAACTCCTGGATGTAAGTGTACACACACTTCCAGTCGGGCTCCTTCATCCGCAGCAGGTCATCCACGTCCAGCAGGGCAGGGCAGCCACCCAGCTTTCTGGGAGATGGACAGTCAATACATCACACACGCACGCACGCACGCACGCACGCACAGACACACACATGCGCGCACACACACACATGCGCGCACACACACACATGCGCGCACACACACACATGCACGCACACATGTGTACACACACACACATACGTTCAAAATGCATAATGAATATGAATACACTAACACAAACACACACACATATGCACACATGTAGAGTACTCGCTTGTGCACACAGACACACACATACACACACACACCCACACGCACACACACGTGTAGTGCTATGTGCTTACTCTGCAGTCTTGAAAGCCTTCTCGAAGTTGGCCTTGCGGTCGTAAGGGTCAAGGGTGCAGTACTCAAAGCCTTCTGGGAAAAAACGGTGTACTAGAGCGCAGAATGCCAAACCATCCGCCCAGCTGGACGAGAAGTTGCGGATACTGACACCCTTTGGGGAAAGCAGACATAAGAAAATGACTGTGGATGTACGTGTGTGTGTGTGTGTGTGAGTGTGTGTGTGTGTGTGTGTGTGTGTGTGTGTGTGTGTGTGTGTGTGTGTGTGTGTGTGTGTGTGAGTGTGTGAGTGTGTGTCTGTGTGTCTGTGTGTCTGTGTGTCTGTGTGTCTGTGTGTCTGTGTCTGTGTGTGTGTCTGTGTCTAATGTGGTTGCTGATTAAGGAGAAGTCTGCTGGTCTTGGTTTTGATTCTATGTACCCTTACATTTATTGGTACGTTGTAAAAAAGTCATGCCTAGATGATTAAAGCAAACGGCCTGTCAGACTTCACTATCGCCTGCCAGGTCAGTTGGACAATATTTCCGTGAGACGAGAAGAGGAATACAGGAATCAACGCAGATCAATAAAATAATAACAAAAATCTCTGGAATGGTACTCTTTGGTGTGTTGCTTCACCTCAGCACAATTTCCCTTGTTAGTATTTTATATACAGACTTTTTACTGTTTCACGACCTGCTATCCCAACCTAGCTCTGAAAATAGACTGAGGACTTGCCTTTTTAAGTATCCACATTTCATTATTCTATTTTTGTGCCGTGAACTTTTGATATGGCAGTATAGCAGAAGAACTCCTATTCAGGCGAAGTGGGATAAGCGAGTCGAGATATGTTGAGAAATGTTTGGATAAGGGACACGTATGTTGAGCGGCACGGCAGTAAGTCCTCGCTCACCTCGTAGGGCTCCGTCTTAGCCCGGCACCAGTCCAGTAGCATTTGCTTGACGTGCTTGCTGTTGGGGACGGCAGCCTCCCCGAAACAGGGCTCAGCTTGGGACGGGCTGCCTGGACTACATGCACACATGGAACACGGGAGCTTGAATCATGTCCACTATCGTCCACTATCTTGGGCTATTTTAATCATGTTAGAGTCTAGTGACAGTATTAAAGAGTGATATCATATCAACGTGGAAATCAAGAAAAGAGAGGAGGAGTATCGAAACAAAACACTGATAAACAGGACTACTGACCTGACTGGTGACTTAGGGCCAGGTCGGGATGAGGAGGGTGCTGATATTTTGACTGTCGTCTCTGCACACAACAGGAGATGTGGGGAAAGGAGTTGGGACAGTCTGAGATTTGTTTGCGTCTAGTAGTCACACAGCCTCATGTTTTGATGGTTGCTAGTCATTTAAGCAAATTGACTAACGTTCTTCTTTTTCTCCACTCAAGGTCACAATTATTACCTTCATAAGTAATCATTTTGGGGAATAGCACAATAAAACCAAGAAAGTGTTGATAATCAAACTTATTCAGTCGTTGTTGACAGGCCTATTAACTGGAATAAAGGAGAATTCTGGCCATTTTAGACATGGATTTCCATTTCTCTGTCACAGAGTACTGTCAGTACAAAAAACTCCCCGAAAACACAGTTTCACCCCGCTCAAGTTGCTGTAGCCAACAGTTAGAGCTCCCACACAGCTACAGGGCTACACTCTGGGGGCATATTCATAAGCCCCCACCTTTATGCCCCCAGAGTGTAGAGCTGTAGCTGTGTGGTTGCTTTAGATAGATAGATAGATAGATAGATAGATAGATAGATTGATCATTACTGTTGGACTGAGAGCTGTTGTAAGTACTGTTGTACTGTGTTCTGTTGGAAGCAGCAACTCGAGGTAGGTAAAATCTATTGTTTTTGTTTTTTACATGCCGACCATACTTGGTGACCTTGAGAAACAGAGATCTATCAGTATGTCAAAAGTAAAGTTCTCCTTTAATTGCACTACATGATGTAAACTGAGCTAAACCAGCGGCATCAACAACTTTGTAAAACAAGACAAAAATGTACTTTTCCCTTCACGGTGCTTTTTTAATGATCCAGTAGGCGCGCTTGGCGGAGTGTTTTGTGGGGCTTTGAAGGACTCACTCTGCTGTGGCTGCTGGGGAGAGCTGGGGCCATTAGCAGCCTTCTGGCCTTTAGTCGCACTCCCCGCCGGACCGCTAGGACACACGCCCTGCTGACGCAAGTCCTTCTGCCTCGACCCGCGCTCACGCTCGCGCTGTTCTGGGTACAGGTCGAATAGAGAGATGGAGAGAGGGAGAGAGGGAAGGAGAGAGAGAGGCAAAATGATAGAGGGTCAAAGATAGAGAGAGAGAGGGACACAGGGAGAGAAATAGATGGGAGAAGTGGGATTAGAAGGACACAGGATGAGCAGAAGGATAGAGAGAGAAGGAAAGCAGGAGTAGAGAAGAGAGGGAGAGAGGGAGAGAGAGAGATTGCAGGAGCAGAAGAGGGAGAGGGGGAGAGAGAGGGAGAGAGAGAGAGGCAGGGGGAGAGAGAGAGAGCGGGAGCAGAAGAGATGCTGACAGGAGTAAGTGATGATTCTCAGGAGTGCGATAGGCGAGCTGAGATTTGAAAGCATGCGAATAATAGCACAAGGCCAGCCAGCATTCCACACTCACATGGGGCAACAGTGCTCTCTCTCCCCTACTGATCAAGGCTCACTCCACAAGGCCCACAACTGATCCTATGTCTAATATATTTTAGTAATCCTAATAATATTGCCCAATGTAAGTAGCAGATAAATCATTACAACATTATGAAATATAAATTGCTATCATAATGAAAATACATCATTCTTACAGTTGAGAAGTATCATCCCTTTAAAATGATGGCTAAAGTGGTAGTGGTTAATGTCATTGTAGCTGTAGTTATGATTTATCACTTTATTTCCTGCTTTGGCAGTACCTCGTTTCCTCTTTAGCAGGTCCCTCAGTGCAGCACGAATCATTCGCCTCTGCTCAAAATCCTCGGTCTTGTCCAGCTGTCAGAAAACAGTGTACAGTTAATAAGAGCTTGTACATACTCGGTGAAACACTGGTCAGCTGTCAAGCCACGGAACTGTATGGCCACTGCTGTCACATGGGACACACTTGGCCGTGAAGCTGGGCCTGCTGCAGTGCACAGTCTTTGAGTCCACCGAATGGGAGATGGAGGTGTTGAAATTCTAATACACTGTCAATTGCTTTTTTTTTTTGCAAGTATTTTTTGCAAGTAAGTATGATTGTTGCCAGAAAAATATAAATATGACAGTTTTTCATACTTGGAAAGGTTAGATTTGATTTTACTAAAGGCACAGTTGTGCATAACATTTCTGTACAAAATTTACTGCATAAAAATATTACTCTAAAAGTGTGCAGTTGCTAGATATATCAGTGCACTTGAATTTGAATCACCATAAAGCTATCGTGAGCAAACACCAAGAGGGGTACAAACAGTAATAACAGCAGATTAGTCCTAAACGCAGTAATTCTCCTCAAGACAAGCCACGTGATGCTTGAACACCGGGTGGTGCGAACAATCGCTGTTTGGTGAGGAGGATGTAGTGGGTTACCATGTCATTAAGGGTCTGCTCGTCATCGATGGCCGCAAGCTGTTCGCTGGTGAGTGGGCCACTGCGTGGGGCTGCCTGAGCGTCTGGTCCCGCCTCCATCGCCAGCTAGCGCCAGTGCAGATGTCCAATGGGCCCCACAGGGACGGAGACACCGCAAAAATGTCACAGATAAAAGCGCCATGATGTTATTTTGTCACGACACTGGATTACAGTGATTTCCTGTGCATAGGCCGCAGGACAGTGTTTTATGCAAGGTAAAATAAACAAAACCATATTAATACCATATTAACGGCTCCGATTTATTAATAGCTGAATACCTTTTGTAAAATCAATCAATGATACAAAAAAAAATTATAATCAATACAATGTGGAGTTTTTTACCTTAAAATAATGGTGTCAAATTCAATTTGATGCTACACTGACTTGAAATATGTATGGAGCATGTCTGACATGGGCAATGCTTGCCCAGAATGCCTTCTATTGCATTATGCAATGTTATTCTCATGGGCAGGAGCATGACCCTTTTTGTCAGTTTCAGACAAATTGATAGACAGAAAAGTGTCCAGAAAAGGCTCTTGACTCTGTGGTGTGTGTTTGCGAGCGTGTTGGGAGTACAAGATGGCCTACTTGATAGAGAAAATACTGGCATTGTGTCTTCTACATTCCGTATCCCTTCACTCCAAATTGGATCTATCTAAATTCCTGACTATTATTTACACTGTATATTGACTGTGCAATGTAAGCTTAGCTATATTAAAAAGACATCATCAAAATGTAATCAAGCAATATTTGACAATGTGACTGATTACACAACTTTTAAAAAATGTAACCTGCTGATTATAGTTAACTGTTTTTTGTAATCTGATTATGTAATCCAGAGTACTTGTGATACATTACTACCCTGCATAATACTGTATGCATAAAGTACATACACAATCACACCCAGGCATCAGCCAAATAAATTAATAAATATATAACTACATAAATAAAATCTATATAGAGAGTGCTTTTCCTTGAGTCTAGAGTACTGTAAGGAGTAATAGTGTCAAAATGTACATTAATCTCTTATGTGTGAATAGGTGAAACATAAAAGTGTCATGTTTATAATATAGGTGTTTGTTTGTAAAACATAAATACATTTCTTTGGCCTGCGTATGCATTCACACAGCCAATTCCACTCATCTGTTGTACCTCTCAGTCCAAGAATGTTGTTAATTTGTAAATCCAGATGGTGTGTCACACCTTCCACTCCTGAACTGGATTACCCTCCTCTGTGAAGGGGAAGATCTCCATGAGATAATTTTTTCCATCAAATCTGGACAGGCTTACTGAAGCTCACCACGTGAGAAGCCTGCATGGACTTAAATGTAACATACTGCTGCCCGACTGCTGGACATAAATAGAACATGACATTTGTTGTAAAGCCTCCACTATCAGACCATTAATCTGGGCATAAACACAGAGCATGTTAGTTTGGACTGAAATAAACCATGCTCTCTGATGGATTGATACATCATCCAGAGTGTGACATCACTCCTCTGCAGCTCACTGGGATATAGAGGGTGAAACAAAACCTCGGATTGAACAACAGTGAGATTTACGACACAGTAAATATATGAAATGACATGCCCAAAATGATATGAAATCCCAACAATGTTAGCTACAATATTATACAAGTTAGCTACAGTGTTATGAGTAAGTAAGTGGATGCTATGCACTCTAACAAAGTTATGCATCCCTATTAGAGGTCAAATGGTCAAACATCGTAGGAATTGTACCAGTAAAAGTGATGTAGAAGTAAAAATGTACAATTTACTCTTTAATAAAAGCACTTCATGATATACTGTACATTCACTCCTCTGGTCAGACTTTCTATTTCGTGACACGCTCCATCTGATTTAATACAAAAAGATAGACGGGTTCTAAGAGAAAGTAATAGAGATGGTGATGGACTCAGGAGTGACACTTACCAGTGGTGATGGTGTCCACTTTTCCTTCAGGAATGGTCAAGCTTGCGGTCCCTGAAAGTTCTGTGCGATCACAAGGGGTTCACCAGCTGTGCTGCCCTCTCCACTCTCCTGCTTGGGAACTGGTCTAGGAGGCAGTTTTCCCCTCCTGAAACCACACCTCTAGTGACCTTGAGGGTCTGCAGCAGTCTCTCCCCAAACAAGTGAAGAGACAGGAAGAGGCTCTTGGGAGGTGGAGAAATGGCGGGGTGAAGACAGTTCAACATATTGAAGAAGAGGTTGTTCTGGCACTCGACCAGACATCTTCTCACCCCCCTCCTCCCATCACTCCCTTAACTCTCACCCTCCCCTTCCCTCCCTCTCGCTCCATACCTTCCTCTCTGCAAATAACTCCTTTTTGCTTTTTGGGTTTCAAGATGTTTTCACAGTTTCCAGGCAAGTATCAAGTCAAGAACCAAATGTGAAACGTACTAGTTTGTGCCTGTGAAATATAAATAGATATTTTAAGTAATGACATAATTTGTGTTCACGTGAGTGGAGGAGCATGATAGAGGAGAGAGAGAGAGAGAGAGAGAGAGAGTGAAAGAGAGAGAGAGAGCGAGAGAAAGAGAGAGGTCAGAGTCAACAGGCAGGGCAGACAGAGAGAACACGGCCTTATTAAGGCAAAAGGGGGAAAGATGTTTCCTAGCGCCATCGCCATGTTTACAGAAGCCAGAGCCGTTCTCCTGCGCTGTTCCCCTTCGAAAGAAAAACATGTTCATTTGTGATTGGGACTGGGTCCCTCTCTCTCTCACACACACACACACACACACACACACACACACACACACACACACACACACACACACTTATGCTATAGGGCTATGTAAGGCAAGCCATATGAATGAATCAAAGGAACAGAGTAGTGGCTCCAGCCAGTGGCGATGGAAGGTTATGACCACTGACGGAACAGCTCCAGCTTTTACTTTGTCAGATCTATTGTGTCTTTCCCACTATTATAAATTCAAAGGAAAATGACGAGGACTACAGAATGCCTTGGATATACAACAGAATGTGTGTGCTTATATGGGTGAATTTGAGTGAACTGAAAGACTTGGGAGGAGAAACGACTTGCCTAAAACCATCCATCTGCAAAAGACATGACAGGAGATCCCTCAAAGCCGATGCAGGCAGGCATCAGGCAACAAAGCTCCACATTTGGAAGAGAAAAACGAACAGACGCTATTTTTTACCCCACCAGGCATCTGCACTTCTTCATGTTCCCTATTCAAATCATTCCTAATGGCAGAACATGGGCAGAGCAGGTTTATATTTTACCTCACTTGACATACCCCATGTCGCATGACTGGACGCTCAATAAGCGTCAGGACAGCACAGTGAGAGACTCAGTCAGCGCTCAGTAAACCATTTCAATTTAATTTGCTGTTAACACGTAATGAACTTTACTGTCCCAAGTAAGGGCCATTTCAGGCAGGGTTAGATGTGGCAGTGGTCAGTGGCTAATTTACAGATTTATGTATAGAGGTCTTGTGGTGTGGTCTAGCTCTTCATTGCATAAGTCATGACTTCTTTGGAATCATAGATTAAAGGTAGAGATGGCAAGACTGAGATCATCATCAATATACACTATATTGCCAAAAGTATCGGGTCACTTGCCTTGACTCGCATATGAACTTAAGTGACATTCCATTCCTAATCCATAGGGTTGAATATGACGTTGGTCCATCCTTTGCAGCTGCAACAGCTTCAACTCTTCGGGGAAGGCTTTCCACAAGGTTTAGGAGTGTCTTTATGGATTTTTTTGACTATTCTGCAAGAAGTGTATTTGTCAGGCCATACACTGATGTTGGACAAGGAGACTGGCTCTCGGTTTCCACTCTTTCATCCCAAAGGTGTTCTGTTGTGTAGGCCAGTAAAGTTCATCCACATCAAACTCTGTTATCCATGTCTTTGTAGACCTTGCTTTGTGCGATGGTGCAGTTATGTTGGAACAGGAAGTGTCCATCCCCAAACTGTTCCCACAAAGTTGAGAGCATGGAATTGTCAAAACATTCTTGGTTAATTCTGAATCATTCTGAGTTCCTTTCACTGGAACTACGGGGCCAAGCCCAGCTCAGGGATGGCCCCTTCCTGTTCCAACATGACATGTGCACCATGATAGAGTTTGGTGTGGATGAACTTGACTGGCCTGAGTCCTGAATCTCAACCAACAGAACACCTTTGGGATGAATAAGTGCGGTTACTGAGTGCCAGTTTTCTCGTCCAACATCAGTGTATGGCCTCACAAATGTGCTTCTGGAAGAATGGTTGAAAATTCCCATGAACACACCTTCCCAGAACAGTTGAAGCTGTTACAGCTTCAAAGAGTGGACCGGCGTCATATTAAACCCTATGGATTAAGAATGGAATGTCACTTAAGATCGTATGCAAGTCGAGGCAGGTGACCCAATACTTTTGCCAATATAGTAGTCTCACAAAGAACTCAATAAATTATTTAGGGATACACACAGTGTACTGGCCCAATCTTAGTGAATAATCAATTCTAAATGTATATATATTTTTAGCAGCTTCAGCTAAAGTAATGCAAATATATTACTTATTTACTGAGTACATGTCAACATTTCAAGTAGTTCAGGCCAACAAAAGGTATGCTGTAAGGCTTCTTTAGTCAGTCGTACTCAGATAATACAACTGAGATCAATTGAATTGTTTTGGCTGCTTTTGAGTCAACGCTTTAAATGTCTAATTTCTTCTGATGATATTAGTGGGAGGGTGAGGTTGGAGTTAGAAAGAATAATGCAACTTAAGTCTTTGCGCAAATGACAAAAACAGAGCTAGAATCTGTAGATTTTATGTCAAACCTGTAAGACCTTCAAAGACAAGAAAATGCAATAAAAAGTGGCTTGAGGAAGCATGTGTGTTGGATGTAACTGCAAACACAAAAACACCAGACAGATGAAGGGTTCTTGAACCAGTATATTTAGCCAGCTTTTCATGATTGCAAAATACATAAATATAATAAAATTATTTACATCTAACATTTGACTGACATCAGACATCTCATATACACAGGAGCCTTTTTTTCCAATCAGGCGGTATAGTCTGAAATTCGTCAGTGCAATTTTGTGCTGCAACCCATTCTAGTTTATTATGATTTGCCTTGATGGCTTAATCAACTAGAAAAAAAACAACAACAACAACAACAGCGTGACCAAAATGCTGTGTTCACAAATTGAGGTATATGAATTTTAACTGACAGTGATCACCCCACCAAAAAGGTAAGTGCGTATACAGTGTTGCGGATGCGGCATCCGTTCTGAAGTGCCTACCCTGCCTAGCTATTGCTGCTTATCCATGCAAAAGCCACAATACTGTGCTTGTGAACAAAGACAGGCGGCTAATGTGAACAGTGATTGTGATCTTAAAAGGGTGGTAATCTAAATACAAGGTATGAAGTACACACTTGGGTAAGTTCACACATGGTAAGTGGTCATCGTCCTAGAAGAAGTGCCTTTTGGCTGAATGAATGGAGCCAAAGGATTCTTCTACTAGGAACAACTTTTTCAGGGAGAACTTCTCCAGGTTTGTCACTAAACCCTGTATTTGCCATACATCCCCCGATCACAGGACAAAATAGAGTTTTCTTGACTAGGAAACCCTATTGGCACGTGTGAAGACTGGAGGGACTTGGGTGACAACTGCTCTGACCTGAGAAAGCACAGGGGTTTGGGGGGGGGGGGGGGGGGGGGGGGGGGCGCCTCTAAACGCTCTGACCGCTGCACTGACACGTGGAACAGTTATTTCCGCCACCTCCCCTCAGCACAAGAACACAAGACTAGCTAGATGTCAGCAGAGCGTAAAGAAAGTAAAACATTGTGATCTTGTTCTGTGTTCTGTACAGGATGGAGTAGATATACGGTCTAAGAATTGTGTTATGTCACTTATTACAGAAACGCAAATAATGCAATCCCCGTTATCAAAAGACACTTTTTAAAATTTAAAAAAAAAAAAAAAAAAAAAAAAAATACAGAAAATATGGAGCAGATGAGGAAAAGAGGCTGATTATTTTGTACGATCTGCTTAGTATGTGTACAAATCTGACACTATTTATATTTTAATGTGCAAAATCCGGTTTTCAATCTTTAACATGTGACAAATTTGGTCCTCCTTCAAAACACAAAGAAAACCTGTTTTTCAACATTCTTTTCAAAAATATACGTAGGCTAGTCTAGCATGGTATTTGGATCTCATTGGATGGTATTAGGACCAGACCGACCGCTGACAAGGTGGCAGAATAGTTTTTAAAAAAAAGGAAAAAAAGAAATACATCCAAGACTTGGTGCACAGCCGTGCATATTTCGTCTAAGATTATGCACATTGTTTTTGTATGCACATGTTTTGTCTTATACGACTAATAGGCACTGAGCATAAAATGGGCAAATGAATTATTGTGATGATTTCAGGTTTATTACCATAGCAGTAAGGGAAGATGTATTTTTCTGATTGCCATTAATGGTAACCATCTCCCCTCATGCTTACATCATGAACAAAAAGGCTAGGAATGATTGCAAGGATCAAAATGTACTCCTTGAATGTGCTGGACAGCACCTCGAGTACCTCCATCTTGAACCGCCTTCTCTAAAATGTCTGACATGAATTCTTCAAAATGTTTTCTAAATACACTGCTTGATTTACGTGAGGGCCTTTAAAGGACCAAAGTGCTCATTCCACCCAGCAGGTGGCGCCACAGCATACGTTCAGCACAGACTAACCTCAACGGAGCCGCAGTGCAAGAACCCTTACAGAGACACTATTTCCTCCCAGTCAAAAAATTTCCAAAAAGTACAAATTTCCACACACCAAAAAATTGGAGTGACTACTAATAATACTGTCTTTTTCGAGGTCAGATAAAACTCTCAATAACAATAAATAATTTAAAAGAAGTAAAACATTTTTTTTTCTCAATGACAATCAGCACCCATCTAGGCCATGAGACGTAAGGCATGAAGCAGGATGGTGTTGGATGTCTCCTCTGAGGGACGCTGGCGTGAGCCTCATTCTAGACATCTCCACAGGGAAGACTCAGTTTGAAAATGGAGCGAGACCCATGCGAGACTGAGAACTATTAATAAAAGCCTGCCGACAGAACGCCAACAGAAAACCATTCAGTGCTCATCAGGTCACGTTCCAATGCCACTCGGCACTCAAACACAAAGGGCTGGTGAAGGTTTCTTCAGGGGTTGGGAAGTTCACTGAGAGCAACCACAGGTGGAACAGGATAGGATGATGGGACAGGAAGGATAAACATGGCTGGCCTGTTAGAGGAGAAACATTGACCCCTCTTTTTTTCGAAGTTTGATGGTTGTTCACATCAAAGGATGCTCGTACCTGCTGGCTATCCACAGTCATAAAAAAAAAGAATAATAATGCATACCAAACATCGGCAAGCATGATGTGTGCGTCAAACCACGTAATGAGGAACACGTCTCCAACTGTAAACAAAATCAAGACCAAAAAAATAAATAAAAAAAACAAAAAGAGTAATAAAACAACCGCATGCTCATATGACACATGGCCTCCCATACAGTAAGCTGCCTCAAGTTAACCTCCCCAGTAGTATAGGGAGGTTTGGTTGGAACAGTACCTCTAATTATACACAATGGCTTGGCATGTCTATTCCTGATGAGCCAGTGTGTGGTGAAGGTGACTTTGGCCAAGAAAAGGCAGACTGACAGACAGTCAGACTAATCTTCTCCTGCCCAAAGGCGACCTTGGCACACCTGCCTGGCACACGAGAGCCCTTTGAAAGCCGATATGCCCACCTGTGCTTTACATCCGCGGCCCCTGTAAGCCCAGTGAGAACTGATCTGATCACAGGAAGAGGACGGATGAGTCAGTGAAAACATCATGACTGCCATCAGGGATGTAAACCATCTCGCCTGTTCTCAGATCATTTCACACACGAGCAAAGGGCCCAAGATTACAGCTGAGGAGTGTGAAGACCAGACCCATTTCCTGTTGTCTCAGAAAGTTCCTCTTTCTTGGTAAACAATATTGTGCCATTTTGCAAGTTTTCTTTGTACTGAAAAAGTGCATCAACATTCTCGCTTCTGCCCATGTGGTGCATGCGAAAAGGTTACCAGGCAATGCCCCCCCCCCCCCTTAAAAACAAAAAGACTAACAAAAAGGAGTGCATGCTTGCTTCAGCCAATTTTCACAGTGGTATGAGGAGGACAAAGAGTGATATGAGCTCACCACATCTGGCCACACCTGGAGCTCTGGCTTCTGCAGCCCCTCTTTGAGAAAGTGAGCAGGCTGGGGGAGGGGGGGGGGGGGGGGGGGTGCACCTCTACTCTACAGTGGACACTTTTGCAAAAAGGCATCTCTATCTGCCAGTGAGCATCAATCTCAGTGCCTCTCAGGACTGACCTCATCTCCCCTCACAGAGGACGATAATAAAATAAATAAAAAGTTGGCACAGTGAGGAGGTAAGGGGAGGGCAGGAAGGAGAAACTTTAAAAAAAAAAAAAAAAGAGGGAGAGAGGGGACTGATGCGGAGAGTTCTGAACGCTGCGTGTCTGTCCGTCCGTTTTCCGAGGCATGGAAGCGCTCCTCACCTCGGAGGCTCATGCTGCCCACCTGCGTCAGCATGTGCTCCACCTACTGTGAGCAGTCCACACGGTGTCTTTCGCCATCACTCACTCTGCTGCTGACCGCCTCAGTCCAGCTTGTCCTTGTGGCTGTCTAAAGTCTCCTCTTTCACCTCATGCCTCTCCTCCTCTGGCGTTCCATCCAAGACGGGCGTCTCCTCTTCCGCTGCCGACGCCGACTCCTCCCCGGACTGGCTCTCCGTCAGCAGGCTGGAGTCCTCGTCCTGCGCCCTCGAGCAGCAGTCCAGCAGCGGAGCGACCGCCGCGTCCCTGTCCGTCGTCTCCCCGTCCCCGTCCGCCCGGCTCTCCTGGGCCCGCCGGGCGCGGCGCGCGTCCAGGTAGCCGGCGATGAACTCGGAGTTCTGGTAGATGAGCATGCCGGAGAGCGTGAGCGCGGCGCCGGCGCAGCTGAGGGCCGACAGCTGGCTGTCGAAGAGCAGCTGCGAGAGCAGCAGGTTGCCCACCACGTTCAGGTTGCCCAGGATGTGCAGCGTGACGGCCGAGGTGAGCGTGATCACGCAGCAGCTGGCCAGGTTGTACAGCACCGAGCCCAGGCAGCTGAGCAGGATGAAGAGCCACAGGTGCCGGTCGTAGCTGAAGGGCGACTCCAGCACGGCCCAGTTCTCCAGCGCCAGGGCGGCCACGAACAGGATGCAGAAGCTGGGGATGGACATGAGGTAGAGGAGGAAGACCGAGTTGATCTTCTCCTCCTGGAGTAGGATGCCTGGAGGGGGGGGGGGGAATCACAAATAAAACAAACGAATTAAACAGATAAGCAAAGCATGAACAGCAAAGTCATGCCAGATGAGAGAAAAAAGGTTCGTAAGGTTGAGGTCGTCAGCTATTAATGTATAACTGCCTTGAGCCTGCTTGAAGTCGACATATGAAGTAGATCATTTCTATAAGCATAAAGCGTAAATCATAGGATGAGTGAACGAGAGCACCGTCAGGATTCGACACGTGCCATGCCAGAGTGTGACGCAGAAAGTAAACAACACCGCCGCTCTTAATGATTCCGGGAGTGATCAAAAATAGATCTGCGACACACGACACTATTGGGACCGACCTAGATGAGTATTTCTGTCTGGCACTGAGGGAGGAACAAGGGTGCAAATGAGTCAAGTCACATGAGAAAACCAAACCTGAAGACACTCTATGAACAACTCACCGAAAATGAACGTGAACAGGGAGGTTGGAAAAGGTTGAAAAACATATGGCTGTAATAACTAGGCTATATTTCAATGGCTGCACTAAATGACTACTGCATAGGTATGGAAAGGGATTTAAGTTTGGAGAATACGCCAAATTTAAACTTAATGTGATGTACTTTGCACTGCACTACATTGCACTACATTACACACACACACACACACACACACACGTCACTAGAAAACATCTTCATTATGTAACTAATGGGGAACGAATGAGGCAAATATCCTCAGGAGTACAGTAGCCTACGCATTTCATAAGGTTACTTATACAGCTGGTATGTAAGAGGGCTTTCACTATGTAGGCTAAATCATAGGCAGAAATTCATCAAGTTTAAATTTAGCTCATAATCTCCCCTAATTAATAGACCAGGCACACAGAGGGGCAGATTTCACCAGTTCTCAGATTAGCTGCTTTTCACCTTAATGGGCTAGTCTTATGCTGACACACTAATTGCCAGTTAGCTCTTACCATTCAATAAGAGGGCAGGAAAAGATTAAGTAGCTTGTGTGGAGTTTGATATCAGCCAAACATGATATTCAGCCAAATACATGTTCTAGATTCAGCCAAATACATGTTTTTAGATAAGAAAACATAAGCAATATAACTGATGAAGACTTCCGGGAAGCACTATATTTGCCTTCAATAATAAACCACTTATTCAATCAAGTGTTCTCTCTCCCTCAGGCTCCAAACCTCAGCCAAATTATCTTGGTGAGGATGCCATTTAAGATAATAAAGTCCAGCTGACACTCATTCTTGGGAGCAAGACGAAAACAAAACAACTTTTAAACAGCCTCCTTATGATGTATCGATCTGTTAGTTCTTTGCAGTAGGGAGTAAAGGCAAGAGAGTGGTGAATGAATGAGCCTGGAAAATAAACAAATGGTAGGCAAGCACTGCTGTTTGCTCAACAAGACAGCTGTAGGGATGACTCACGGCTCTCACCGAAGTGTTCTAACTATGGATACGCCTACCGCAATGTGGGAAGTCACGGCAACAATTGGAAAGTATGAACGACGCGAGAAGTCAAAATTAGTTTCTGATGTCACTTTAGGGATGATGAAAGAACACTTTTGATTAAAAAAAAAAAGCACTTTATTTAGAGAATAAGACGTTTGTATGTCCTCCTCGACCTAAATGTTCACATTCCAAAAAAAAGCCCAGAGGGAGAGCAAATCCTTCTGTTACAACGAGTACCTTTAACAATGTTTTCATGATGACTGGATTACATCATGGTGTGTTTACAATATCACTAATGTGGACCCAAGGCGTACAACTCTCTGCATCATAGGGAAATGTTAGCTAATGAATTTATACTCACTTTGTTGAATGGTCTTAACACCTCGTAGCATTGTGGCGGCGACAACGAAAAGGCAGCCCGTCTGGTCGAACTGGACCTCGCCCATAATGCTGAAAGAGGCTCCGAGGCAGATTGGCATCATAGCGGTGTACTTTAGCATGTGGTGTTGTTTTCCGAGGATGAGAGTAGATATGGCCAACGTGAAAATTGGTGTGGTGGTATAGATCATCTGTGCGAAAGACAACTGGACATAGTTGAGCCCCACGTTCCCAAACGCGATGCTTGCACAAAAAGTCAAACTCAGAAGGAACACCTTGAACTTGGCGCTGGCTGTCAAGTCCTGCTCACCGACTCCTCGGTGACGGATGACTTGCAGCTTGATCAGTCCGTAGTCCACCACTATCGCTGTGAGCATATGCAGCGCTGACAGAAGCAGAGGATACCTGAAGTTGTACACGGCAAATATCCATTTGTTTAGGCTGGATATGGTCGTGCCCGTCACAAGCCACACGAAGACAGCGGATAAAAGGTGCAGCATCTGGGGTGGTGTCGTCCCATTGTCCCGCCGAGTCGCCTCACTTTTAGAGAGGCCATCAGTCCTGATCATGTTCTTTGCATCTTTGCGTCTGTAAGGTAAACACATCCTGAGTTCGTATCGCAAAAACAGTACATTCATTTCGGACAGATCGATGACGTAATGGTCAAAACAAAAGGCAGCTGTCGGTCGTTCTGATTTCCTAGTGTTACTTGTAACTTGCCGTCCACTAATGACTCTCTAAAGTTAATAACATCGTTTCAATCTCAACAAAGTTCGTGAGTGAGTCAAGTGCTCTCAGGGAGACCACTCTTCCTGTTTTGAGTCTAGCTGTTGCTATGTTTTCCCTCCCTGTAGCAGAAGACACGTGTGTGTGTGTGCAGCATAAGGCGCTGTTTTATAACTTGTTCCCACCAGCATTTGTCTGGGCAGGCGCGCAATGACGACTGGATACCAGGAAAATTACTGGTCTTTCCCACTTGCTCCACGACTTCTCTTGTGATTGGTTCAGTTCAATATTGTTGACCAACATTCTCAAATGTACTCGGTTTAAAACAGTCACGCCTATGGATATAGGCATGCAGGCTGTAACCACTGCCCTAGTACTGTAACGGTAGGAAATACACTTGTTTTCAATGACGTCGCCTGAAATAGACGGAACCCGGGCCGTACAGCGCTCTATCGTCTTTAATAAAGGCTTCATGTTTGGGCTCGTGATTCCTACTTTGCAGGCAGGCTAGCACAGCTAGTTAGCTGTAGCCAAACAACACAATTCAAAGGATTATTGCATATCGTAGCGATTCATCGTCGAGTCCCATAGTGATTACACAACACAACACAAACAAAGACAGATAGAAAACGATCATCATCGAAGAAAATATGTGTCTTAATAGTAAAGTTTAGGGTCTGCTAGTACTCACACTTAAAGGATTTGAAGCTTGTCGGTCTGTATCGCTATTATTCAGCCACAAGTTCTGACGCAGGGAATAACGTTACTTTACCCTGCCTGCCTGCCAGGGAGCTAGCGCACCATTAGCTGGCTAATACTACAAGAACGGGCCCGGTGAACTTGGTACTTTCCTACAACCCAACTCGTGTTTCTCTGTATGTTAGCAGTCAGTAAATAGCGCCTAAGCTGTTTTCTTTCAGAGGTCACGAGAAACGATCGGCTGCCTAAATCGGGACACAAACCCAGACTGCAACCCCATGAAAACAGACACCGGTCGGTGTTCAACCAGACAGTCAATTGACAGCGCCACAAGACAAAAATACACCCCTCAGCAAAGTACAGAAAATAAACATACAACACTATTCGCCATGTCATTTTTTTTACCGCGACATTACCTCTCTAATGCTCTTCTGTGTTAGGGACACCTTCACGTGCATTCATCAGCCTTTGTCGTTGTCTCCACTGCCTTCGCAATCTCAATTGTTGCCAGATCAGCTGTGCTATGCGTAGTCTACGTCACCGCGAACACATCCTGTGAAGCCCATCATCACCGACTGACCACCATATGACAACGTAGGTCAGCTACGAGGGCAAAGTTCACAGGTATTCTTGTGCGTTCTCAATGAAAATATCGGACAGATAATATTGTTGGGAAAGAAAGTAATGCTATAATAACCCCGCATTTTTGTCCGCTCGTGAAAAATCGTTCTCTCTGTGTGGATGAGCTTAGGCCTAATCCACAAACATCCAGTTAAAAGTAAAAAGTAAAAATACATCAATAATAGCCCTAATAATAATAATAATATATGTTTTTTTAATGGTCTAGGTGTGGCTTCAACCACGGAAGGGGTTTTAAGGACAATCTGGCTCCTAACAAATAGCCTAAGGTGATTATGGCAATTGCCTTTGTGCCAAGTCTGCCAACATTATTTCTCTTTTGACCTGGGTGTGTAGGACAAGGCTACTGCTGAAACATGTCTGACAGGTAGTTGGGTCCCGTTTATAAACAAGCGGTCTAGCGCTAATAGCTGCTGTAAGTCTGAGGAAGGCCTTAGAAAAACAATGCAATATCACCCCTGCCAGAGATAAATGCATGAATGTATTTTTCTAAATCTTCACTTGACTTGTTTGGCCATGTTTTAAAGTGGTAAAAAGCTGATTGATATTTATTGCTTTTCCGATTAAATGTAGATCACCGACAACAATATTTTAAACAGGCTCCAATGCTTTAAGTTATGTGTCAAAGTGGAAATCCAAAGTCTTTCCTCCTTAAATACGTATTTTTTCTTCTAATTTTCCATTGGAAAATGTTGAGGCATCCATGAATTTGGTCAGTAGCTAGATGACCAACGTCATTACGCAGGGCTAATTTGGGTATCGTCAATAGTAAACCAAGTGTTCTTTATAGTCTTGTAGTCAGCAGGGCATGCAGCCTAAAATACATAAAGATTATTCAGAAGTGTAGCCTACAGAAGGCAAAACCACTTGTTCTGCAGTGCTTCAAAAAAGATAGGGATCAGCAACATGCCTACTTCAAATCAGTGCGTTAAGTCGCTGTTGTAGGCTGAGATGTACATTTTCTAGCTATATGATTACTGCACCAGTTTCGAGAGGCGTCCTGGACGCTCGTGCCAGTTTCTGAGTGGGTCTGTGGGACATGAGTAATGACATCTTCAAAGGCCAATGGACTTTTCACAAGCGCCCCAAATAGTTATATTTTACATTTGTAAAATGTGAAAATGGGTTGCTTTATCAGGTTCAGACTACACTTCAAGCAAACATATGAAATACCTCGTCAGTAACTGCCAGCTCTTCGCTTCGATATGTCTCAAGTAAACAGAACAAGTGAGCATGTGAACACAGTGTTCCCTGTGGTAGCACTGATACAGGACAGGGTGTTCAGCATGCTGTGCACCGGACCACGATTAAGCCTGGCCCACAAGTAGAAACACAGGCCTACTGTCATTTCTTATCACCGGTATTCTCACCCACGTACACCAGCCATAGACAGCATGCTAAAATGTTTGTGTTTTTAAATGAACTTATGGGTGTAAAGTAATACATATGCCTAGTGCTGACTGATTTAACATAATTATTAATAACTGTTAGGTTTCCTCTGTGTATACCCGCCTCTACCAGGCTACAGACAGCGAGTGCACACAAGCCTATGTAAATTGACTTAGGCCTACAGATGTTGTATTTGTTTGAACTTTGTGACCTGTCTGTAGTTTGCCATGCAAATGTGTGCAGTTTGCATTACACTATTTGCATTGCAATAGGCTTCCAGTGCTACATGATGGTTTGGACAGGTAGTTTCTCTTTCATTTTGTAAATGTAGAAACCTTTACTTGAATATTACAGAAATGCACTGTAATATTACTAACAAGGATTGTCAGGGTGTATCCTATTTGTTTTCTTGTTGGCCAAGAAAACCACCCGACTCCACATTTTAAGTCAAACTGTGTGGTGAATGCAACTCTTGTGTCTGCATCATACTGTACATCCGAGAGTGAAAGACTACCTTTACATGACTATTGACCTCAATCAGAACTAGACAATATTGCAATTATGGGGTTTATGAGTTGTTGATAGAATATTCCATCCATTTACATGTAACACTGTCTGAACATTGCTAGCAAAGACAGTGGATAGTGCAAAAGTGTCTGCACTGAAAATTCTACAAGGACGTTGGTCACTTGATAGTGTTCATGGCAAAAACATGAGACAACAAACTGAAGGCATCTGTATGTGTAAAGCATGTGATAATTTACTGATGATTCCCCAAGGCAAGTGTTTCCAGAGAAACATGCAGTAACTACAGAGTAAAGTTCCTCAAGAGTGGTGCAGCTCAAAGAATCTCTCTTACCATTATTATGAATAGCCTGCTATTTCTCAAATTGGAGGATTTTGGTGATTTTTATGCTACAATAGTCTTGAGAAACTGGGGATAAATTCTTCTGCTTCAATGCAACAAGTGATCACACACACTCCAGTACACAATTGGTTTTCATAATTTACATTTACAGAAATGTCATTGATTGTATGTTTCTCAAACACAGGAATTATGTTTTTTTCTTACAGATCTAGATCAAATTAATTCACCTAGATAAACTACATATTAAACACTTTATTTTCTGAAGCCTAGGGTTCAGACTTAATCAAACGTAATTCTTTACATGTCAGACGTCATTTAATAATTCACATGAAGTGTTATAAATGAAAATAACTGCAGATGCTGAATCACAGTGTGAGTTATTTTTTCCAGCTGTGTTACTTCACCCAAAACAGTTCATATGTGTTGCAGCAACACAGATGATAATATACTAATGCAAATGTTGTTGCAGGCAGAAAAATTGCACAATTGCATATGATATGAAAACATTCTTATATCAAACAGGATATGAGGATGTCTTTAACGCTGATATGAGAGCTAGAATCTGAGCAGCGCTGATACTCCAGGCTCTCTGTCGGCAGGTTTAGGCACTCACCCATTCTAGACTCTCAATCAACGGCTTCAGGCTGTGCGTGTGTGCCGCCTGTACTGTGTTGCGGTTCCAGTGATTTCAGTGTTTAAGTAAAGTGCTCGCGGCTGGCGTCTACAACTTATTTTCATGCAATATTTTTTTGACACACGCACACAAAAGAAAAAAAAAACAGCATACACACACACACACGCACACATGCATGCATGCGCACGCCCGTGCACATGCGCACACACACACACTCTATACCACGCCACGCCTCACCTCACCTCACCACACCACACCACACACACTTTGTGTTTGTACAGACTGATCTCAAGACAGAGCTTTTTCTTTGTACAGACAGAGCTCATGAAAGAGAAAAAAAAACAAGAACACAGAAGTCTGTTCTCAGATGTTTTGAAATGTGTTTTGTTTTGTTTTGTTTTGTTACGGCCACTTGTGTGTCATGTCGAGTGCGCCCACACAGGCCCAGGATCAGCTCTCTGTGGCCTTGCTGTCCGAGCAACTCCGTGACCACTCTCTGCACGTACGGGCTACCCACTAAAAGATCTTGGGGCACAGGCTCCAGTCCTGGCTCTCTTTGGCCTCCCAGTAGCCTCCACGGTACACATAGCTGCTGTCCCCGTTGTCAAGGTCTGACCTCTTCTCAAACCACAGGGGCTGGTAGCTGTCGATGTCTCGGCCTAAGGACACAAGAGCAGGACGGCCAATCAGACAACATGGAGGACCTTGACTGGGATCTGAGTGGGCTCTGCTTATGGATGGATGGATGGATGAATAGATAGATGGATGAATAGATGAAGATAGATAGATATAGATACAGACAGATAGATCGATAGATAGATAGATAGATAGATAAATAGATAGATAACTTTATATGCATATGGACTGAAATTATGCAATTACCTTCCTGGCTGATTCTGTATGTCTAAAGTTTCAACACGTTTTAAAGTTTCCTCCCTCCCTCCCTCCTCACCCTCCTCACCTCCCTCCCTCCTCACCTTCCTCCAGCGCGATGGCAGTCTGCGCCTCCCTCTTGCGTCGGTCCAGCCTCTGAGACTCCTCCAGACGCTGCTTGTGGGCGTTGGCCTCGTCCCAGAGCCCCGCCTCCATCAGGCGCTGGTCGGGGCGCAGCCGGCTGTCCGTCGGGGCCACGGCGTCCTCGGGCTCGTTCAGAGTCAGCGCCAGCGAGGAGAAGTAGTGCATGTTCTCCGCGTTATCTCTGCAAAAAGAGCAATAGCGTGTTGAGTGTAATGCTAACAAGACAAGCAGAAAATAATATGAAGGGTCAGCAATAGAATGTAGAGTTTAATGTTAACAAGACAAGTAGAGAGTGATATGAAGGGTCAGCGATAGAGTGTAGATCGTAATGTAAACGAGAAAAAGCGTGGCGTACTGGAAAGGGTCGGCGATAGAGTTTAGAGCGCAACGTAAACGAGACAAACGGAGAGTCATATGAAGGGTCAGGGATAGAGTGTAGATCGTAATGTAAACGAGAAAAGCGTGCTGGAATATGAAGGGTCAGGGATAGAGTGTAGAGGATAGAGTGTGTTACATAATGTAATACAATCAATGGACGCCAGCAATAAATGCCAGCGTTTTTCAATCATCCGCCATGATTATCTGTAGACTTAATGTCCTCCATTAGCATTAATGAGAACTACATTGGATTCCTGCTTACGGCAGTGGGTATTTCTTCCACAGTAGTTTGGCAGGGAGGGTCTGGTAGACGGTCTTCTGCCGCACGTCAGGGCCGCCACAGCCGCTGCTGTCCACTATCTTGGCACATTCCATCTTATCGTCCCACGTGCCGGACAGGATGTAGTGGGCCGAGTCCTCACTGTCCATCACGACCCCCGTCACCTGAAAGACAGGAAGGAGGAGAGAGAGAGAGAGAGAGAGAGAAGACAAAAGTCACACTAATGTCATAACAACTATCTCTATCTTTATCCTTTTTTATGTGCCACTTTTTTTGTGTGACACTTTTATCCAAAGTGACTTACAGATGTCAATTAATGGCAGGGCCAGACTCCCAGGAGCAGCGCAGGGTTATAAGTGCCTTGCTCAAGGGAACAGCGGTGGCGGTAACTTTTCAGACTGCTTCGTGTCGGCTCCTTCCCCACTACGCTACCACAATCCCCTAATGCTACGATGCTGTCTCCACAACTCGCTCCACTCATCTCCCCAGGGTTATTCTCAGTATTGAATGCCAAGTGAGAGGATGCCTTTGTTAGTCAGAGCTTGGCAGTTAGAGGTGGATATCTTAACCAGGAGACAAATGCACATGTACACACACGCTTGCATAGCAGACACAACCACTGTAGCTGATTTGGGCCTGTGAGGAAATGAGAAGTTCGGGGATCTCTGTCACGTTAGGAATGCATACTGCTGGCTGAGCAGGTAGATCTACATTCTTTAGCACTTGCTGTGTTATTATCTGAGGGGGCTGCACTGTCAGACTGTTATTTAACCTAAATGTTCTGGTGTCAAATGTCTGTAACAGGTTAGTGTTGTGCTACTTGATGCAGTGCTGCCATCCGATGGTGTGAAGGTATACTCATATGTTTTTCAATATCATTTTTTCATTTAATTTCATTTAAATTTGACCACTGCTCTCTCTTTCTTTCTCTCTCTTTCTCTCTCTCTCTCACACACACACACACACACACACACACACCTTACGAGGGGAATCCCGGGAGAAATAACTGTAGGGGGAGAACTTCAGGTGGCAAGTGTCCTTCGTCCGACGATTGACAATTTCAATGTCTCCAGACTGAAAACCAAAGACATTAAAAGTCATTAAAAAACTGAGAAGAAAAATCAGCAACTGAGAGACTGTCTCAGTTTCCATGTGATTTGGAAACAACCTTCACACGGTTAAGCAGCAGTTCAGTACAGCTCTACTACAGCTCAGCTTTTAACTCATTAACTTAAGAACCAAAGGGAATTGTCAGTAATTCAACTGTAATGAATAGAACATATTTATGTGTTAATAAAAATTTACCACAAAATAAAATAAAATATTTGCTTGTGGTTGAAGATACAATTGCTTTCCTCTTTATGTTACTGTTATATGTCAAATTCCACGGTAAGCAGTGCACAACACTTAGCACAATTGTAGTAGTTCTTAAAATGCTTATAATATAATTAAGCATGATTAATAAACAATGATATATAATATTTCGACAAGGATACGACTGAGAAGTAAGGAGGAGGTTGAAGAGCTGCATGTACTTTTTATCACTGTTATACAGTATGTCAAATTTCACGGTAAGCAGTGCACAACACTTAACACAATTGTAGCTGGTGCCCTTCCTAAAAATACTTATAACATAATTAAGCATGATTAATAAAAATGTATATATTTATATGTAAGAGAGGAGGTTGAAGGGCTGCATGTACATACAACTGAGAAGAAAGGGAGGGTTGGTTGAAATACTGCATACTGGGCCCATGAGAAAGCTCATCACTAACAGCATGAGCTCATCAACAAAGCAGCATGAGCTCAAACAGACCACAAGGGGGAGCTGTGTGAAAAGCAATCGCTGTAGACAGATGGCGGCGAAGTGAATCAAGACCCATATATTGACAGAACATTCTACATGCGCATGCAACTACACACACATACAATGCTGCCAACCCATGCTCTCTTGCACATGCGCCAAACAGTCTCTCTAACACACACACACACACACACACACATATGGAAGCACATGCACATTCTGGGAAAAAAGGCTTACTTGGTCGATCCAAAGCTTCCCCACGATGATGTTGTGCACTGTGGAGGTGACCTTGCCCCAGACATAGTGGTTACCAGTGGAGTGGAACTGCAGATGGATATAGCCTGGAGTCAGGCAGACGAACAGAGAGCACAACTAATGAAAGCTCTAAAACACACTGTCTCTACTGAATACAGGACCCACAATGTACAGTACTTGTCTTAAAGTGCACTCAAAGCACAGTTACAGCATTTTGGCATCAAAGTGCACCAGGATATATATCCACAGAATAGCCACCATATATATCAGCTAAATGACTCCATTAAAAGACTGGGAAGGAGAGGTGCAAACGCACACCAAAGTTGAGGTGCAGGCAACTAGAGAGAGATGCCGAATACTCCAAGTTTTAAGTCAGTTTTTTCAATAAAGCAGTAACGTTTCGGCCTATGGCCTTCTTCAGATCGCATACAAAGACAGATTCAACTCTTAGTCTTATAGAAAACAGTCAGGCCTAATTCATACAGTACACCTGACATCAATCTAATCAGCTCCCAATCAAGCTGATATGTGGGCGTTACAGACATCAAGCATCAAGGTGCAATCTTCATCTAAAAATATCTTGTTTTTCCTAATCGTCTCTCGTTTTCCTAAACATTCCAATAAGTCACATATGACAAAAATACATAGATCAAACTCATCATATACATTGGCAACCAACATTAAAACATCAGTTCTATCTGAACATCATAAATAACATTATTTGATGATCTCCATATCCATTAAAAGACTGACCTCGTGGCATGACAGAGATGTATTTCCCACGGAACTTGCTGTCGATGGTGATGTCCTGCCACAGGGTCCAGCCCCGCTGGGATATCACGTGATGGGCCGCCGCCGGGGGGTGGTGGCTGACCTGCAGAGGAGCCCATCAGCACAAGGTCATCACCAGCACCAGCATCACTCACACACACACACACACACATACACACATACACACACACACACACACACTTCATTTGGCTGACCTGCAGAAGAGCCCACCAGCACAATGTCATCAACATCACGCACACGCACACACGCGCGCGCGCACGCACGCACGCACGCACGCACGCACGCACGCACGCACGCACGCACGCACGCACGCACACACACACATCACCATTCATCCATGACAAGACCTTGAGATAACTTCCTTTACAACACTAACACATGATAAGTAATAAATCATGAAGATATAGTACACACAAAAAAATGTTTCTGTTTCTCATCACTATGTTTCTGTGTGAGAGGAGAGCGTTCGTTTGTATAATTTGTGTGCACACGGGAGAGCATATGTCTTCAGATGTATATGACCATCCATGCTTGTGTAGTTGTGTTATGCATACGACGTAGCATGTGCGTTTTTTCCCCTCCACCTGGACGCGCGTACTCTCTGACCTGCTCGCAGAGGGAGCGGTAGCCGCAGTCGTCCAGGCGGTCCAGCTCGTAGGTCTCCCCCAGCAGCGGGTTGAAGGGCTTGCCGGTGCGGTGCACGGTGGTGGAGTAGGAGGAGACGGAGAAGGCCGCCACCAGGCACATCTGCTCCAGGGACGTGGAGCAGTGGGCGGCCCGGTCCAGCAGCTCCGAGTACTCCAGGTCCTCCGTCAGGCGCTGGAGCATGGACAGGGGCTCGTTGAAGTTCACCTGGACAGCAGAAAGGGTACAATACCGTCTGAAACAAAGACATACCTTACCATACTTTGTTGTGGGCACATTTACTGGACAGACTGGAAAAAAACGTTCCTATATTGAACTGTATCTTAGACATATAGCGTGTATTAAAAATGTATTGCAGACCTGACATTCTTGTGGCAGATGAGAGACTCACACATTTTCACATTCACACACACACAGAGAGAGAGAGAGAGAGAGAGAGAGAGAGAGAGAGAGAGAGAGAGAGAGAGAGAGAGAAAGAGCACAGAATGCTTACGGGCATGGGGATTTTGGACAGCTCCTTGCCGATGCAGTTCTTCATGATGCTCCATAGGTTGAGGGAGTAGTTGGGCTTGTCAGGGATACGGGTCCGTCGGACTCTGCGCAGCTGA
>NC_085009.1:7923920-7981420 GCF_963854185.1 Sardina pilchardus | reverse complement strand
ATCAAAAAGGGCCTCGCTTAACAACCACAGATTCATTGCAACTTTCAACTTTCCCAACAAAATCTCATCAGCTAGCTTGGCCAGCTTAAAGCAAGAATTGAGAGAGACTTTGCGACCTAAAGACATGTGCCACATTAGAGAAAAAAAAAAAAAAAAAAAAAAAAACACAATCTGGGAAAGTGGATTAGTGCGGTCTTAGAGGAAGAAGATTAAAAAAACAGGCACAGAGACAGCGAGAGTGATGCTGAAAACAAGAGCGTCTTCAGAGCTGTCACCGTGGTCCTGTGACCCAAATCTGGCAGAGGAACGGCGCCATGACGGTTCGAGCGTCTGTCTCTACGCACGCCGCTCGCTGTGTTTCAGGTGTCTCAGGGTCGGTCCGCCCGGCGCTCGGACCTTGAACCTGGCCAGTGTCTCAATGAGAGCAGTGCGGAAATTAATCTGGCAGGGGATGAATCATGCCTGTGGTGTGCTGTGTTTGTCTGAGTGGGGGAGAGAGAGGGTGGGGGGCGAGAGAGAGAGAGAGAGCGAGAGAGAGAGTGAGAGTGAGAGTGAGAGGGATGGCTGTGGATCTACACAGCGATGCCAAGATTGAAAAACACATTACTGATGAGAGCTCTCACCTTCTTGAACCTGACTGGGGTAGCTGTATGACTCATCTCTGACTAAACTAGCCTTTGCTAACAGACACTGAGAAAACCGAGACAGAGAAAATGTTGATGGAAAGACAGGGACACTAGGAAAGAAAAAAGCCACATAGTCTTAAACCATAAATAAATGGACAGGTGCTGTTATTTTCACAATTCAACTTAGCGGATGATACATGGGAGTGGTTGCTGATGTTGGGTCCCTCTTAACAGACTATCTACTTTATCACAACAAATCCAATTAGCATAAGGCCCTTTTCTCAATCATCCATTCTCACCCCTAAATGCACACAAAGAAACAAATGTTCAGGTTACACTCACAAACTCCCAGAGCTGAAGACATAAACCTTGAATTGTTTGCAGTACTTACAACGGTTCTTGCTGCTCTGCCTCATCTCTGTGTGCCTATGTAGGTAAAGGCTGGTGTTTAAAATTCTCCCTAATGAAACAATAGAGGTCCTGTCCCACCTCAGCTTTGCAAGCCAGAGGACTGTAGACGTAATGGCATAACTGCAAAAACAACAAAGCCAGTCTTCATTGTGCTTTGCAGCTTCCTAAGCTGCAACATGGCCACAGGGAATGTTAAACCACATAAATAGGTTCTCACCCCTTCAAATCCTGCTGAGTGACTTAACTGTAATCACTAAATGTATTTTGCCACAGAAAAGAGCCAGGAGTGGTTGGCTGAAGGAGGCAGTAAAGCAGAAACAATGTGGAGACACACAAGCTCAGAATCAAACCAAATGAACACACATGTACTGTACTGGTACATGCTCTCATAAAGGAGCTCTCATACCCGCTATACTATCACTGTCCTCTATGTGAGATTGTGCTAACACAAAATGTGCTTTCATTTGACTGCGATATAGAGCCATATATTAACCAACATGTTATCTTGACTATAAAATTATTTCCTATTGACAATATCTTTATCTCGTGTACAACCAATGGCATTGCTTTGTTGACACTCACACACACAAATGAAAGACACAATTAATCACTATATTCCCACAGCAGAAATTGAAACTTTCGAAGTACACCAGTGATCATCATCTTGAAAATAATTAATTCATGACATGTCATGTACATTTAATTCATCTACGATTATTATTTAATGATGTGGCCCTACAGAGATCTCTCCTTCACAAAATCTGCTATAACAGACTACACATACACACCGACAAACCAAATCAGAGACTTTCTTCAAATGACTATCCAAATGGAAAAAGAAAGAAATACTCACAAGAGAGGATCCTTGTGGCTTTCTGTACAAACACTGGAGAATCTGGTGAATGAATGGGTGGAGGAATGCTTTCTGTCTTTTCCTCCCGTGCTCTCTCTCTTCCTTTCTCTTACTCCCTCCTTCTTGCTCTTGCTCACTCACTCACTGCCTGCCTCCTCCTCCTCCTCTCCCTCCCTCCCTCTCTCTCTCTCTCGCTCCCTCTCTCTCTTTCAGTCCCTTTCTCCAGTCACCTTCATCTGCCCCTTGTCTATGTGCCTCTCATTCACACTCTCTCTCGCCACCCATTCCAGCTCCTAATGTCTTCCGTCATCATGAAATAGGTGGAGTTTGATACACAAGAAGGGTCATTTTAATATAGCATAGAGCATCTGAATTCAAAAATGATCAGTGCGAGATATATGAGAGGAAAGATAAGAACAACAACAAGACAGAGAGGAGAGAGAGAACCAAATACAGGGCGATAGAGATACAAAGAGGAATAGTAGGATGACCGATGGGTGAGGACATAACACAAACAAAGGAGTCAAAATATGGCTCTGATTGGTCTGCTATTTTGGTAGTGGCTACCGTCATGAAATATAAATTCATGTCATTGACTCCCACTGGCCTAACATCAGGAAACTGTCACCCTGATTGTCTGACACAATCTAAGCAAATTGAACGACAAACAAAATGTATGTCACCATCACAAAGCTTAAAGTGACTACCAAATGTGTCGACTGTGTATAGGGTGTGCAAAAATGAAATGTGGCTTTATGACACTGTGTGCAGAATATAAACACGTCGCTATAGCACCACCCTGTGCTGTACAGAGGAACTGACACAAGATTAATCCAACAACCAAAAGGAATTGCTATTCCTCCCGTTTTCTTCCTGCATCTAAAAATAGTGTCTGCTTCCGGGGGCAAGGTTACAATAGATTATGGATGCCGCATACATGCATATCTGTTACAGCAGTATTCCTGTGATGCACTGGGTTGCCTTTAAAGGGCAAATAGAATCTTAGATGCATGAGTCAGGGGCAGAATATTGGTTGCGTCACTCCCCCAAGTGGTGCCATACAAAAAACAAGTCCACGACTGTAATACCATTGATGTCTTTTATCTTCTGTGGGCTATTTTTATTTCTGCTCAACAGTTCAATTGTGATTTCCACTTGTTTCTTGACATTTACAAGATAGATGAGTGGAACAGCCACTTCTTCCATGACAAGGCAAAAGCCAAGGTTTCACAGGACTCACCTGAGTGGTGCATCATGTGAGTGGTGCTGGCTTTGGCCTGTTGGAGGGCAGAGATCCAACGCTGACACTCCCCCTCAGAGCTGGCCTTCAGGTAGTAGCTCCGGCCACCACTGCTCAGCACCAGATGGCAGTGGTCGCCCACCTCGATGTGCGTTGTGGCCAGGCTGAGGGTGCCACGACAGGTGTGTGCCATGTCTGCCTGAGTCCTATAGGACAGGGCGTGCACGCGCACAAACACACACCAGGGAAAAGAGGCATCTAACTAGTACTACTTCTACAGACACACAAAAGCATGAAGTTACTTTCTAGGAATGGGAGTTAAGTGATTGCTTGCCATCTCATTTGCCTGCATGCACGCAAGTGTACACAACAACCATGCACACACACAGACAGATACACACAAATAAATATGTAACAAAAATGTAACAAAAATGTATTTTGATGCTGTTACACATAGGCCAAGTCCAGGCCACCACACGCAGACAACTTTAACTGTTAACATAATATTGTTACTGAATATATTAGCATTATAACATTTCTGTGGCAGCAATCATCCAGCTACGACCAGTCACGGCCACGAGTAGAGTAGGCTATGCCTGAAAAGCAGACATTCTTTAAAAAAAGAAAACTAGCCTATAGAACATGGCTTGGGGATTGCCCGTTATGCTCAGACGTCACTAGGCTATGCAACTTTGTCACCGACTGTGCCTTCATTTCCCAAACGTCAAATAGTCAAGGTTACATACTAACGATAAAGGACTGCTGTATTTGATGTGTTTAATTGGCCACATGACATTAATGATAGCTGAAATAATTAGTGACCTCTAAGACATTTTCGCTAGCAAGCTATTTCTAAACTTGACAGAATATAACATATCTGACACTAGCATAGCAGTGGAATAGCCTTTCAGCTATCCTACCTGTAGTATGACAGCAGGCCGTTGCTAAGGACAAACCACCGCCGCTGATAACCCTTCAGATAATTGGTCCACTTGAAGAGCCATCCTTTGTGGGTCCCTGGCACCTGAACTTGTGTCCCTGCGGAGGTAGGGGATGGCAGCAAGCTCTTCGCTGGTTCGCACATTTTTAAATGATACTAGCTAACAAAATGTAGCCGGCAGTGGATGCGACCGTTTAGTGAGGTGGTGCTGTTCCCTCACCGACTATCTAGCTGCGGGGAACACTTGCTTCACGTTATTCCTTGGTTTATTTCAGGGATGCCAGGCTGAGCAGGGCTGACTCATCGAGGGAGTCAAACAGACAGAAGAATGCCTGCTCCTGCCCCATCCTGCATCCTTTGGTTTGACAGGAGGGTGGAGCCTTCAGCTAGTAAGATGGAAAATTTATGGGACTAGGGAACACGCTGTGACGGAGTTCGAAAACGTCGTCAAGTACAGTGACGACGTCGCAGATAAAATGACGTCCGATCAAATCTAAAGTGATGTGTGTCCTCTTAGCAAAAACCTTGTGCAAAACTACCGAAATATGAGCTAATGCCTTTAATTGAAAACTGCAAGATCTCCATTCCCTCTGTCTGAAGTACTCTCTTCATGTCTTAAGTTCGCAGACTGCAGCACCGAATTACTCAATACATTATTAATGGGTTAGGGTGGTGCTTTAATTACCGCACAGTACCACTGCAATTACTGTCGAAGAACAGATGATGGCAGTGCAGTCTTAAGTGTCGGTGCTATGGGAGGGTACATGACCTACTGTCACTAGAGGGCCTGTAAATACTCACTAATGCATTCAAACCTCAAATAATGTCTGCTGTAGTGGTACACTATATTATCATGCACTTTTCATTCCATCTCTGTTTGCATAAGAAACCCAGAAATTTGACCTGCCATTCCCATGTATGTAGGAACATTAATTAGTTCTGGGTTTAGAATTACCAAGGCATAAATAATTTAGGGCTAAGTAATGAACATCCACAAGGTTGGATGTCAAAAAAATAGGGACATCATGACTTACCGATGCACACAAGGAAAGCAACCGTGCAAAGTAAGATCACAGGGCCCCATTTAAAGAGGAATCATATGATCTGAACCGTGTGTGATGGTACATGTGCTCAACATGTTATGCAACAGCTTTACTTAACTCCTCAAGAGCTGATGTTTTGTGAGATGGAACTTGCCCAAGGACTGCACTTAAAAGCCATCTTCACAGAATTCCACACCGTTATGAAATGCCAGACTCTTGTACATTTCTAGAAGATGTCAGAGCATGATCTGAAAGGCATTATTCAGGACTGTTATTCTCCCTAACACTCAAACATACGTCTCATTGGACCATACAAATGGGTACACTCAAAAGCAGACAATCCAAATTCATTTTGTCATTTATTGAACATTTTTGTACATTGGAGATGGGTGAAGAGAATGGTGGATAAAGATTAAAAAAATTGCTTGGGACAAATTCCACAAAATACATCTCCCAGAAATCTGATTTTGCAGTCGAAATAGCATGCACCTGCCACTGGTTTTACTAGACGTTCTGCACAAACATAAAAAGACAAAAACTAAGAAACTTTAAAAAAGAAAAACATAAAATACAAAAGGTCACTGTAGACTAGCTGCTGAGCTGACAGTTCCCATACTAACACCTGATATAAATATGGAATTTTGTGACTTAAAATCACTTAGAAGGGCAAATCCTGTGAGGATTTTTACAAGCGTAGATTCTTCAGTAGGGTCTGTCCCTCCTCTCCTGGCGATGCTCCCCTCTGAAGACAAATAAAAAGTAGTCAATTTCAACACATGCAGAATGGCACCTATACAGATGGCACCTATGCACTACTTGAAATGCAGTGACCTACTGTTGGCTTGTGTCGCAAAGCAAAATAACTGATGTTCAGGATGAACACGAATCAGTTTTGTCTATTACACAAATGTGGTATTAACAGCATACAACTCTTGAGGTCTTTCTACTCTCAGGCTGTCAACTTACAAAGTAAATCCAGTTTTACCACCAAAGGTTACACTCACTTCATGTCCATCATCTTGCCAGGTGGTCCCATGCCTCGCCTTCCGCGGCCACCCATGTCATCCATGGGAGGTCCCCCTCGTCCCCTGGGGCCACCGAAACCACCCCGGTCCATGCCACGCCCGCCACGGAATCCTCCAGGGCCTCCGCGATCACCTCCTCTGCCTCCACGGAAGCCACCTGGTCCTCCAGGACCACCGGGTCCTCCTGGTCCCCCACGGTCCATGCCGCGACCACCCCTCATGCCAGGGCCTCCACGGCCACGGTCACCGCCTGACAGGAAGAACCACAACAGGTAAGGACTAGCACAACATTCCCAGAATCACTCAATCACGGTCTGGGCGATTAACGTTCAGTTTAAACCTGATGCCATTGAAGTACGTGTCTGACCTTGACTCAAATTTATCAGACCAGAAAATCTGGGACATGGCAGACATCCCCAGCCACATCCAATTACTTCAGCATGACTGTGCCCAAATGTAATGAGTGGATCTGGCAGATTGAGGCAGTCTGTATGTGCTTCAGACAGAGCCAGAGTGACTCACCTGGAGGTGCGAAAGGAGGGGGTCCAAAGCCCTCTGGTTTCGGGGCTTTGCACTGATTGCACTCAGTTCTCCACGCAAAGTTCTGGTTGCCGCAGCCCCTACAACAGCATACACACATAATTAGACTCTAGAACTCATATCAGTCAAATGGGTTTTTTTTTATGTTTCGAGACTCTGAATAGTTGCTTACGCATTGGGGCACTGCCAGTCTCCGGCTCTTGGCTGCATGTTCCCACCGGTGGGGCCTCCACGGCCCATACCCCTTGGGCCCCCTCGGGGCATAAAACCGCCACGGTCCCCACCACGCCCCATGCCACCACGGCCCATCATTGCTGCAGGAGGGGGAAAAAAAAACAAACTCTACACTCAATGGCTGTCTAACTTCTTTCAACTGTGAGAATGGAATAGCCTTGCATAACTGAAGAACTGAGAAATTAAATAATTTGAGCCGTTATAATAATCACTCGAAGTCTTCAAGAATTGTAAGGCATGCAAGACGACAGATGTTCCGTCCCAATCTCACCTCCGCGCCCCATCATGCCTCCCCTGCCGTCCCTCATGGGCATCTGCATGCCCATGCCCATCATGGGCTTCCTGCGCGCCATCGACACCTTCAACCGTTTGCCTTGGAAGTCCTTTCCTGCAGATACACAAAAGGTGCATGAAAAAGGTCAGTAAGAGGGCACTACAATTTGGACATCAAGAGTTTTGATATACAGGAAATAATAATAATAATAATAATAATAATAATAATAATAATACAGTTGTGCTAAATCACTTACCATCAAACCACTCCACTGCAGCCTTGGCAGAAGGTGGTTCCTCATAGGACAGAGTAGCATCTCCTTTGTTCTTGCCAGACTCCTTGTCTTTGTAGAGATTAATGGCGTGTAGACCAGTGCGCTTGTTTATCTACGAGAACAAGCCTTACATTCAAATGCCAATATCTCCCAACAACAGATCCAACGCCACAGGCGTCACACACAAATGTATGAGAGCACCAATTCAAGTCCCCCAACCACACTTACCCTGATGACGCCGCTGTGCTTGAAGAACTCAGCCATCTCCTCCAGAGTAGCGCCCTCCGTCAGGCCTGTGATGTAGATGGTGCTGTTCTCAGAGTCATCCTGCTCTTCGGGTCGGCCTGTGCACAAACAGCAAAGATGAACAAGTGTCAACATTCAGACTGCAGCTTATGGCAATTACTTATGGCAAGATCACAAGTGTAGCACGTTAATGGAACTTACAGTAATTTCCTGTGTATTAGCCGCATTGTGTATAAGCCGCAGGACAGTGTTTCATGCAAGTTAAAAGAAAGAAAATCAAATTAATTCCATATTAACCACCCCTGTATATTACCTCATAGCTGAAGAAATTATAAAAAATGAAAAAAAAAATCTATGTATAAGTTGCGGCTAATAGTTGGGAAATTACAGTAAACAGATGTAACAATTGCACATACCCATGTCTGAGTCGAATCCTAGCGTCCCAACGAGCAGGAGAAGGGTGGATGGAGAGAAAGAAGATGGACGTTAGTTTGCATGCCTGCTTCGCCCACTAACCTGACAATTGGTGCTCTACAGCTCCTGAAGCCACATTAACCCAAGGCACACTCCTCTTAATCTGCACTTTTAAAAAAAATGGCTATTACCATGAATGTCGTGCCCTTGACATTTTGAGAAAAATGCAAAACTTCAGTTAGGATCTACTCATGAGATGACTACAAAAGAACCCCATTTTTCATAGAGTGTGCCATAGTTCTAGCAGGTAAATGCAGAAATAAAAAAAATATGGTTTGAGACCCATTTGACCAGCAGAACCAAAAAAATGGAATCCATACCAGAATTTTGATAATGTGAATTATAATGAACAGAGGAACAGACTACATGAGTGAAGCTTTGTTAACCAGTAAAATGTTTGGCTGTTTTTTTTCTGTAGTTTTTTTCTCTCCTTTTTTGAATGCCATAGGTGTCTGAACTCAAAAACACACCGTGTAATTTTGCATACCATTTCCACTACACACTGGAGGTCAATATGTGCTAGAACCCCTTAGTGAAAAGACAAGAATACTGGCCGGCAGTAGTTTTCTTAAAACATGTTTTTTTTTTTAAACCCCCTGAACTAGAACAATACCCACACAGTCAGTGATGGAAAAAAAAACAATCAGTTTGCAATTCTAGTGTATGCTCTTGGAACTCATTTAAACTTACCACCGGGCTTACTGAAGCCACCTCTGTCTCCAGTGATGCTGGGGGGAGTAAGCGAAGATATGAAGGCGATATCCCTTTAAACAGCCACTTCTGGACCACAAAGATTGGTAGGGGACTGATGCGACCACACTTCTAACACTAAACCCCCCAGAACCAGGGCCTAGGCTCAATTCCCCGACTCCAATTATCTGACACTTTATATCACAAATATACTGGGACGGGGTAGTTGGGTTTGTGTTTACTTCAACACGGCCCTGGGCTTAACCCTTTTTACATACATGTTTCTCATCAGGTGGTGGCTGAACAGTTCTGGGGTTATGTCTATGTTTGTAAGGAAAAGGGGTAAGGGCAGTCTTTATTACCAAAGGGGGTGGACAATCCCCCTACACTTGTCTTTTACAGAATAGATGAGGTGGAATTGTTTCAGAAGCAGCACTACTAGCTTCGTATCACCGGCAGAGAAGCATTAGACATGGTGCTACTGCACGCAGCACAACGACAGCAGAAACACCTGCTGCTGTGTGCTTACGGGCCTAGAAGGGATGTGTTAACATAGTGTTACTGAGCAACACACTTCAATACATGTCAGCTGCTTCTGAAACAATTGGCTTACAAAGCTGTTACATGCAGTTAATCCAAATGAAAAACACAATTCAATACACCATTTCCTTTGGTCTTACAGAATGTTTCAGCAGAAATAACACAAAGTATAAGTGGTGTTGGTAGGAAAGTCCCAAAAAATATAAAAAGTTACATTATGTATTTTTCCTTTCATAAACAAAAACAACTTATTTTATAAATGTTATTTGTTATTTGACCACACTTTTTTGTACACCTTTCTTCACTTTAAATGTTGTCCCCTCTTTCTCAATAGGCTGCCGGCCCACACTCAAACTGAGCTGTGGTACTTGTAAAAGTATAGACGTGTTTACATGGCTCTCACTTTGTTACCTGTAGCATATAAATGCGACAAAGCATGTTAAAGAAAAATGTTCATAAAGACACTTCACAAAAAGACAAGCAATCCAGTTCATGTAAAATTTAAATCCACAGTTCAGAAGAATATGTTGCTGTACCCCTAACCTATGTCAGGGGATCAGGAAGGTGAATGCCATGGATAAGCTAGCCCATTTACCCAACCATAGACACAATGGTGAACCCCAAATTAATATATCTTTATATCAATTACCATAAACTACACATTTCCAGTATAAACATCCAAGACATGGGGAATGTATAATACAGCGCTAAAAACGTCTAATTTTACACCACCACAGCATTCACCTTCAAAAGCAACTCTACATTAATATTTGTAAAACGTATAACCATACCCCACTGAATCCTGAAAGACCATCAACAACGAATTTTAAGTATAGATTTTTAGATCAAAATGTGTACCCCAAAAAAGGACCTCCGTTTAGTTCACTCCCACCCATGATGTGAAAAATTTAGAATTTGAGTGGGTAAAAACTAAATTTCTACACCTTTGAAAACACAAGACGATATGTACTGAGTGTTCTGCTTGATTCTTGTTTACCTTAAGTACCATTACCTCAGGTATTGAGGTTCTACAAATAGACAGGTTTCACATAAGCCACCATGCTGTAAATCTAACCAAAGACCCCCAAAATTATTTTTGCAATCGAGAGGGGTATACTACAAAGCAAGGTTACTGGCTTACCCAGGTAACTTCAGGAGTTGCCGCTGATGCTTCTGAAGTGATTCACAATACATTGAAACGTTCTTTTGGAGATCGGCAGTTACTCCCAAAGTTGCCGGGGTAAACCAGTGTCCTCGCTCCGTAGTATACCCCATCAGTTCATAAAATTTGGCCTATTTTGTGGGCACTGGTCAACCTGCTAAATTAACTGCTGCTTTAGGATTAAGGGACTTATTTGCACAAGCAGCTCCTACACACTCCACTTGTGTGAACACCCTTCAATTGGTGAAAAAACTCATTGAAGATGTTGTATGTACTAACCAAGAACAAAAAAGCTGAAGTTAACCCGTTTAAAAAAATAAAAAATAAAAAAAGAAATAAGAAACACAAAAACCTCCCCCATCCCCACTAATGCAACTCAATACCGAGTCTACCATCTTACCTTTAGCCATACCAGGGCAGGGCTGAGAGCAACAACCCCAACAGCTTACGACAAAGCTCAGAGATTTAACAATGGCTAGGGTGTTTAAGCCAACTCGTCATGGTCAGTAAATGAACATCAATTATTTTCCAATTGAACTGTTAAAATACTGTTACTGTATTCTGTATAATTTGTTTAGCACTTAAGTTAATGAATTTTGCGATTTAAGGGGTACGCTTGCCCTCAGCCCCAAGTGATGGCTTCACACAGCACCTTTGGGAGAAAAAGTGATGAGGCTGAGAGAGTCAGACGAGCACTTACCCCATGCCTCCTCGGTTCATGCCCCCTCGCATGCCGGGCGCTCCGCCGCGCATCATCCCGCGGTCAAACCCCCCGCGGCCTCGGCCCCGGGACTCCCCCCCACCCATGCCGCGGCCCTCCCCATAGCCACCAGGGTCCGCACCCGAGTAGCCACCTCCGCCCATTCCGTTGCTGTGATCCTGCCTGTAATTACCTGGGGAAGACAGAACAGCTTTTAGTCAACCATTCCCGGCATTAACAACTACAACTAACACAGACAAAAAACATCAACGTCGCTAGTAATGCACTCACTGTATTGGCTTGGTGGTTTGTACTCAGTCTGCTGGCCATAACTTCCTCCTGCTCCGCCCTGCTGGCCGTACTGGCTGGCGGGTGGCTGGCCGTAGGAACCAGCAGGCGGGGCATAAGAGGGTGGGGCCTGCTGGGTTGGCGGCGGGGCCTGCTGCTGCTGGTACCCTCCATGCTGGCCGTAAGAGGTCTGCTGGGCATAGCCGCTTTGCTGGGGCTGCTGAGAGTAGGAGCCCTGTGGGGGCTGCTGGGAGTAGGAGCTCTGGTCGTAGCTGGACGGCTGCTGGCTGCTAGCTCCGTAACTACAGAGGGAAAGCATGACATAACATGTCATTCAGTACACAATCAATTTGGGAAGCGTTTGACCAAGAGAAACGAGAGAAAGGCATGCCAGCAAATACCTAGGGTTACATTTTCTTGGAATACAACTTCTACAAGCTTGTTTTTGGCTGCCAAGCTCACACTAGTACGGGAAATGTGCAAGTCAAAGCACATTTCACAGGAAGTCACAGCCCATATTGCTACAAACATAACTTAGCACTTCAGTGTGACCATTAAACTCATGCTGACCTGGGAGGTGCTGTTGAGGCTGGCTGCTGGCCGTATGCAGGATAAGCCTGCTGGCCTCCATACCCAGACTGGGCTGCATAGCTGGGCTGGCTGCTGTTGGCGGTAGTGGAGGCAGAAGCGGAATCGTAGCCTGCCGCTCCGTAGGACTGCACTGGCTGACCATAACCCTGGGGAGCAGCAGGAGTGGCATTGTATGCAGCTGGGGAGAAACAACAGGTTTAGACATTAAAACAGTGTTACACACATTATTTGAGACTTTGAGACAAGAAACACAAGTAACTTTTTACTTAAATTTGTCGGTGACCGCTCAGATCACTAATTAACTCCTGAGCCAGACTGCCCACTTATACAAACTTCTCTATTACATGAAGAGTCCTACAGAGGGGGAGGCACTCACCGGCAGCTGGTGGCTGCTGTCCATAGGAGGACCCATATGCCTGTTGGGAGTATGCACTGGAAGTCTGGCCTGCCGGCGGGTAGGCCGATTCAGCAGGCTGGCTGTAGGAGCTGTAGCCCTGCTGCTGGCCATACGCCTGCTGTACAAAGAAAAGGCCTCAGTCAGTCAGTACAACAGCCCAATCCAAAATAAACACGGGCCACTTTTGAAGACAAAGGGATCAGAAATGCATCAAGCGTAACTCACCTGTGTGGCCTGCCCATAAGGCTGAGTGGGCTGGGCACCGTAAGAGCCATACCTTCAACAAAAACATATTACCATTAACTCTTCAAAAGATTCAATGAGGGTCAGTTGTGTAGCAATAAATTCAGGTTCATTCAAAATGTAAACAGATGACAATTCTTCAGAAACTTCACTTGAATGACGTGGGTAAGCATACTAACCCTTGCTGGCCTGCAGGCTGACCATAGGAACTGTAATCTGAAACCGAAAATGCAGACAATAAGTAGGTATACATGTTGTCCACACTCCACAAACACACACACTAGCTGGACCAAAGAAAAAGATATTTGATTGCTGCAAAAATGTGGACACACAACTCCTGTTGTACTATTTACAACCTTCACACTACTGTTGCCACAGCGTCCCAAGGAAGCACTGCAGCACATGATAAACTAAGCGGGGAACTTAGCTTCACTTATTTTCAAATGAAACTGGACGAAAAAGAAAGAAAACCAATAAAACTAACTACCATTGCTACTACTGAGAGCAAGCTTGCGCCCCCAGAGAGAGTGCATGACCGGGGTCTCCAACCCTCTTGTACGGAGGAAATCACGTGTTCGCCCGCCATTTCAGTTTAAAACAACAAGACGCCGTCCGTCTAGTCACAATTATAATCTGTATATTTTGTGCATGCATTTAGCGAGTACACGCAGGAGTTCAATAAGAATGGGAATACAACATTTTAAATAAAACTGAAATACTGCTGTTCCTAATGAACGCGTTCTTCCCGGTTTACCCGCGTGTAGCCTTCGTTACCTAAATCAACCGGCTAATGCAGCTAACGATAGCTGGCTAGCTCAAATAGCGTTGACTTTTTGCTAAGCGACAACAAACACCGCGGTCTCAGTTCTTGGTTAAGTTACCCCGTGTGCCCAGTCTTTTACATTTTAAACGGCATCACGTATAGTCTTTGCCGAACCCAAAATCCACAATTTACTTGGGCATGAAGGTGATTTATCTTGAGATTGTTACAACGGACAGTATCCGGTAAGCTAACAAGTAGGTTGCCGTTAGCCTGGCGTTCCAATGGCTACAACATGGCTGTGGTTACCCCATCCCCCATACGTATGCAACCGACTAGCACTAGCTCGCTAAGAAATAAAATGGACAATTACAACTGCATACTTGAATCACACCACAAAATGCGTAGAATGCAACTTAGACAGCACAGTTACATGTTCATTTCTGACATAATGTTGAAGAAATAGCCAAAACTATGCAAATAAAAATCTCACTATTCTTACCTGCAGCAGACGCCATTTCGCGTGTTCTCTGAATGCCACAACCAACTCAGCTAACAACGCAAAGGGTGCGCATGCGTAGTACTTTCTTGGAACATACCAAATTGATCATTGATGAAATAGGCCTACGTCTGAATTTCTTTTCATGTTAGAGAGGAGAGGTATCACTTATAATAGATAGTTATCAGAAAATATTAATAAAACAGTCTTCACACATACACAGACCAGCAATAACATTATGGCCACTGACAACTGAAGTGAATAACATGTATTAGCTCGTTGCAATGGCATATGCCAGAAGGAAATTGTGTGGGGGGCCATAGTGGGGGGTGGGCCTATTGCCTGAAATTGATTAGGCTACAGTCTATGGCTGGAAGTTAAAAAAAAAAAAAAAGTAGTGTAGGCCCTAAGCATAGAGATGGCTGAGTGACATGAGTTGATTATCTCCTTACAATAGCACCCATCAGTGGGATATAGGGATGTATGTAATGTGAGCAATTTTGAGAGCCAAATCGTGATGCTTACTGGGTCAGAAGCATAGGGTCAGAAGTTAGGCCTACATCTCCAAATCGGCACTTTAAGGAAAAAACTGTGGTGGTCAGGCTCCTACTTCAAGAGATGCGATATAATGGGGGCAGCCAATGCTCATTGATGTAGGAGGTTGAAAGCCGACCCATGTGGTCAGGTCCAACAGACAGCACCTCAATGTGCAATTTCATGCTCCTGATGATTATGTCATGTAAGGTCGTTGCAAATTCTAGGGAAATAGGGACAGTTGAGACACATTGTAGGCCTATTATTTCATTCCTATGATGTTTCGAACCCCTAACCAATGCTAATGAAAATGAAATGAATGAGGTTAAATTAAAAAACACTTTGCCATTTTTAGGGTTTTATTCATTCAATTTTGCAATGAACAGTTAGTTTACTATAGCCTACATTATTAAACATGGGTGTAAAAACTGTAGCCTACCATGGTAAGACTACAGTTGAGACGCAGTCGAGACAAAAATCCACCTGATGTTTATGAGCTAATTGTGGAAAATTTAAACTAGGCCTACTTATGGGTAGGCCTGCTTGATAATATTTTAGTCTACGGAAATGGCATATGTGGAATGTTATGTGGAAAATCACTTCTTTTCAGTATTGTTTGATTTTCGTGTGAGCAAAAAGTGTCTCAACTGTACGCAGTCTACCCTATACTTGATGAGAATTTAAATATATTTTAATTTATTTTGTTTATTTATTGATGTGAGCTTTAAGTCCATGTTGTGCTTCGTGGTAGCCTACACTGTACACTTTGCAAGGTTCATTGCAGCACCACGATGTATTGAATAGCCTATAGGCTATGAATAAATTACTTTTTGTCTTTTCGGAAATATTTGCTCCTCTTCTTCTACATAAATCATATGTCATAGATCAATGGTCTTGCAATGAGGCCTACTTCAGAATCACTATCATTGTTAGGATAATATTGTATTAGTACACCAGAGTCCTAGCCTAGAAATCTAGGCTTGCCAGGCTACCAGAGTCCTATTCTTGCCTCATTAAATGCCTCAGTGTCCTCCTTTTTGATGTTGTGGAAATGGCCACCCATACCCAGTGCACCACCTCACGTGCCTTGGAGCATGAGCATCGATCAGAATTGGGCTACTAAATGTTTAGAAGGTGACCAAGCAAGGCGACTGGGTGTGCTCCACTGATCTATAATGTTAAGATGAAGTAGTCTTTAGTGATCGGTGGTGTGCACTTACCTGGGGGAAACATGCACTGAACAACCAGTGATGATGGGGATGTTTAGCTGGGAAATTTGGGTCCTGCCATTCATGTGGATGGTGCTTTGACATCTGGATTGCTGCAGACCAAATGCACACCTTTATGGAAATGGTATACCCTAATGGCAAAAGCCTCTTTCAGCAAATATGCTGAAATCAGTAGGGAGGTGGTAGTTTAGTGGTTTAGCTGGGCTATTGGGCATCAGGTAGCCTGAAAGTTGTGGGTTCAGTTCTCAGCTTCAATTGTGAACTCTTGAGCAAGGCACTTCGGAGACAAGGTAGTCCCATGTAAATAATAATCCAACCAACCACATGGGCTAGGAAAGGTTTGAGAAACACAAGGAATCCAAGGTGTCATCTTAGCCTCTTAATTTCCCCGATCTCAGTCCAATCAAGCATCTTATGTTGCCCATCGCCTACATCAGAAGACTTTGATTGAAGATTTGGGAAAGATCTTTTAACTAATGCCTCCCATTCAAGCGTTACTCAAAAGATTCCAATCTTTCATGGATTTTTCCCAAATCTTGTCAGTCTTCTGGTAAAAGAATGGCCTTTGTTTGAAAGGTCTTATTGAAATTCATGTGGTTAGCAATCAAAAGCAAAAGTAGATGGTGTACAAATTACAGTGTTTGGCCCACTGTTAAATTTACTCATACTAGGTGGCTTGTTTGAGTCAGCGGGTCAGTTCAGGACTGTCAACGGTCCACACTAGAGTCAGAGTTGGATATTGACCACATTTTAAACAGCAAGACAAAAAAACAACAACAACAACAACAACAACAAAAACATAATTGAGCAGTAAGGCTTGCATAGCTTTACAAGATTCCAAGGAACTGATTCTTGGCCCATGCCTTGATAGGTCAGAGTTGTTTTGGAGACAAAAGAGGGACGTAAACAATATTAGACAGGTGGTCATATATTAATTGTTGAAGATTGCCCTTAATAAAGTCTCCAATTGAGCTCTCATGCATTTTACAATATGACACTGGGACAGTCCTAAGCCCTCATGAACTTGGCAGAATGCACTTAAAGTCAGTGAGTGTGAACATAGCTATTGGTCTTTAAAAGACTTTGGCAGTGGCCTACTTTTGGTAGGTGAATGGGATTATTGACTAACGGTAATGGTGTCAGTCTACTCAATTGGCTAATCGTTGGTTTTTCAGCTGTTCAATTAGGTATAGTTTATAGTGAACACACACATTATGAAGGCAGTTAAAAAAAAAAAAAAAAAAAAAAAAAATCAATATTCACAGCACCATAGGGTCATTCAAATCACACATCTTGATTAGCAAAGCCTTTCCCCCATATGACAAGTGAGAAGTGAAAAGTAATGCACCAAGCTGAGTGCAAATCTGTTAATGCCATGGTCTCAACAAATTCCAGCAGATTTTTTATTATCACAATTAGTTTCAGTGTCTGGTTATAGCATACAAAAGGACAATTCCTCAATATCCAATATGTTGCTACAGTGTTTGGTTTACCCAATTAAGTTTCCGTAACACTGTCATCTCCTTTGTGCAAACTGCAAAATACCATGTGTTTTTGTTTGCTTCCTTTTGAGGTGTACAGTCAATATATGGCAATCTAAAAGACACATCTTATTCTGAAGTACAATCACATTCAACGCAGCACTGAAGCCTGCCCATTAAATAACAGGTAAGCCTATATGGCACTTGCTTTAAAGTTTGATATGACCACATAGAATAAATACAGTAGCCGCACCCAGTTACTCCATTATTGTCTCCCCTTAGGATCTATTTGGGAAATAATCTAAATATTTGTTTAAAAGCGAAAATATATTAGCAATCTAAAAAGTCTCTGAAGAGTATGCCATGTATTGTGTGGCAACTGACACCGAAACTGTTGACATCTGGAACAGCATTTGTTTATCTGAACTACTGGAGATTATCTTTTTCCAAATAAGCTTGATATGAATGCTTCTGTTGAAGGCCTTGGTGCAGCCGGTGGTCTTAAGTATAAAATAATGTCTTGATGGTAAAAACTTGCAGCATGGTGAGAGATCAACATCCTTAAACCATACACTCCTGGTCACAGTTAATTTACAAAGTCTCCATCTCACAGCAGTCCATCTTGTTCAAAGATAGAGGGTAGCAGAGCAAAGTCAAATGGAGCAAACTTGACTCCTTGGCCACTGTAGAACTTGTTCTGAAACTCAACCCTGAAAAGAGAATAAGAAGCATTATGAGCAAACACTACCATTCGCATTAGCATGCAGTCTACAGAGAGGAGGCACCATATTTACATACAGTGGTGCAGTACTAGCCTAGTTACGGACACTGACATCTCCTTTCAGGGAGTGAGTGTCCAAACTCTATTCACTTTGTGAATGAGTGTGGTTTACCAGGCCAGCGCAGTACTAGCCCCGGGAACCCAGATGAATCTGAGAGTGGATTTGAATGAACTCTGGCAGATGCAGAGGCAGATATCCCGGGTCCAGAAAGTAAAAGTCCTGTCATATAGTCTTTCTACCTACACTTAACACATGGCGATATCACTAACTATCTGATCTACCTGACTGCTAATTAGGATGAGCTGGTTTACTAAATGGTTGGATCAAAATTGTCATGACTTTTACTTTCTGAGCCCGGGGTGTCCGCCTCTGAGCATTTCCATATAAGGCCACATTGCCATTCAAGCCAAAAACACATGACCCAATCATAACCGCTCATCTCAGTATGAGGTGGGCTTTATATGATGACAGACAAAGGAGGACTGTTACCATTTACAACCAATAGCAATGTGTCATTATTAAACGACACAGATTTAAAACCTTTAATTTGCAACAAAGATGTGTTTGCTGTACTTCGGAAAAGATTCAATTAGAGTTTAAAGGTAGGGTTGGAGATCCTGGAAAACGATTCCAGCACAGCTGCATTTTGAAAATACACAGGACAAAAGTCCCAACCCCTTTCTTCAAACTTCCCTCCGAAGCCACGCCTCCAGAGTACAGGAACGTGCCATGCTTGTTCACGAGTGGGAGGGAGGAGCAGATTGCAGTTTGATAGATGCATCAGAATTCAATCATCGTTAACAGTCCGTTCAGTATGATTGGATAGTGTTTTTCCTGGATTGTTCGTTCTAAAGGCCACTAAATCTTTTAATTTGTGTGCCAAAACTTATAATTAATTGGTTGCATTGGGGGTGTGAAGAGTATTTCAAGCAATATGTTCAACAATGCTCCAGAGAGCATGCTCCAAAGATCTCCTACCCCACCTTTAATGTACCAACGTAAGTTTAATTTCACTGCTGGTTATGCCCCTAGGAAATGTCTTGTGAAATGAAAGTGTCCTGAGCAATTCTCAACAGGAAATTGGCTTGGTGTCAGCCAGTACAGTAGTGTGCACAGAACTCACCAGTGCAGTCGCAAAGCATGAAGGAAAGCCGAGAGTCCCTCCATGATCAACAGGATGGAGACGGTAAGCACAGAGAACACGGTGAACGCTGGCACGAGAAACAGCAGGCCGAGTCTGGTGGTCACCCTAAAGCCCACGCGCATCACCATCTGCCACAGGACCTCCGACAGCTCTGAGACACGCAGACAGACAGACAGACAGACAAACACACACACACACACACACACACGCACACACGCACACAACAAAAGCAAATGAACATGACGCTCTGCCACGAGGACAGCTCCTCTGGCACTTGTTGCGGCTTTACCCTCAGCTTCTACAGAACGTTTTGGAGACAGCCCAATGTTAACAGCACTCTGGCAGCGCTTAACTGAAATAAATGGATGTGTGTGCCACGGGTGAATGATGGCATTCAACTCACGGGCATGGGCCAGGCTGAGGGCCCACAGGCGCAGGTAGGACGCTGTGTTGGAGATGCAGCCCAGGCAGTACTCAATGGTGTGGATTGCCTGGTTCATGAACACATCCCCAAAGTCAAACTGCCACACAGGAAAAAAAATAACACAGAAAAACATTGAAGATCATTTATTCTTTGTGCCATTCATCATTTCTGCAAATGGAAGATTATGTTAAGCAACACAACCAGTACTATACAATAGCCAACCAGTATATTTCTGAGACATTGTGTACACTGATTTCATAACTAAGCTGACCAAACACTAATCTTTTTTTTTAGAGCACATGGAAATAACCCCGCATATAATTTGAATGCCATCATGGTTTGCTCAACGCCAGTAGTTCGGAATGAGACATTGCAGTGATTGTTACCTGCTTGGATCCTCCATCTCTACCAGACATGTGGTCACCCTCCTCCTCATCATGAAGCATGGATGGAGACAGGTCCTCCTCACTAACACGCCGGACCCTCTCATAACCCTGAATGACACACACACACGTCAAACACATCACACATATACTCCGGCCCATAAATATAAGTGTAGCAGAAAACAGTACTGTAGAAAACGTACCCTGTGTGCTCCAAGGCTCTTGCCTCCATGATGAAGCCAGTAAAGGTAAAGTGGTTTCCCTAGCAACATCACTGGTACTGACAACAGAGCCACTATTACCAGAAAGATCTGAAGCCCCATCTGCAAAAAAAAAAACATAGCGTTAATAAAAAATCCACCAAAGTATACCTGCTATATTCACTATGTGTTTTGAATGTTTTCTACATGTTGATGTATTTGAATTTGTTACGCTGGATATATCACCCATTATCCTAAACGGATAATGTAGCTGTACCAACACACACACACACACACACACACACACACACACACACACACACACACACACACACACACACACACACACACACACACACACACACACACACACACACACACACACACACACACACAGAAAGTAACATTTCAGTAAGAATATTCTTTGTCTCCTTAATAGTGCCCGCTTCACTGACCTGTCCTGGGTAAAGGGGTGTGGTGTCCCCGCCTTGCATTAGAAACATGTTAATGAAGTGGATCAGGATGCTAGGGGCAGAGCGGGAGTCCCGTGCGGAGTAAGCCAGCCACTTATAGAAGACCATGACCACCAGGTAGCCAAAGAGACAGAGCAGGAAGAGCAGCTCAGGCAGGAAGAGCAGGTAGACTTTATACTTCTGCCGGAAGTGCCTGGATAGAAACATGGTACAGGGATATAAAGAAGTAATTATATCAATGGAGACCACATAAGGACACACTGTGGTAATTCTACCATTGTCTTCTGTTTTGAAGATTTTTTCTAACATTTTTAAACGCAAAGTTCTACAAATATCTACATAACCTCTCATTCATAGGTTGCTCATAGGCAATGAAGATATGTCATGCTGCTTACAACATATAGTATTAATGTTAAGAAGAGAAATGATAGTGTTTGACAAATTTGTAATGGTTTATTTAAGGTATTAAAAGACTCACAGATAATTAACGACACTCAACACCACCCCAAAGGTCATGTGAATGACACCCAAGATGACGGACATCTTCATCTTATAGGAGTTCAGGAAGGACAGACGATTGACAGCTAGATTCCATATCTATGGGTCGACAGAAGCACAAACACAATTTTACTTGTTTCTAATTTAGTATTTTGCAATCAAATTTGTGACTTCAACTCATGAAAAATGAAGATGTTAAAATAATAATTAATAGCAAATTACTATTGTTTATATTGTTTGTATTTTTGTATTTGTTTGTGTTTATTTTTATATGCTTACCGGATCAATTCCAAATGGATAGGGTCCACTGAAAACTCCAGAGATATTTGGATCAAGAGTAAGTAAAGCATTTGTTCTCAAAGTTTCATTCCTTTAAAAGAAGAGAGAAACAGAGAAACGGTGCATGAGATGTCTTGCAACCACCAACATGCAGCTGTTTCAATCCCTGAAATGCTCAATATCAACAATCACACATCTGTGTGTGTGTGTGTGTGTGTGTGTGTGTGTGTGTGTGTGTGTGTGTGTGTGTGTGTGTGCGTGCTTGTGGTTGGTCTTATGCTCACATCCACTGTTGCTCTGTGAACATGGCTCTAACACTCCAGCCTGAGCCGAAGATGTTGAGGGACTTGGAGAAGCAGTCATTGTAGATGAGGCCCGTGTAGATCGAAAAGAGGCCCATCATCAAAATGATATAGCGCCCATCAAAAAAAGTATTCCAAATCTAAGCAAAGAAAACATACCAAAAATATCAGCTCAAAGATCTTCAGTTGTCAGACAAATACCACCAAAAATAGAGGAATACGTTTTGTTTATTCAAATGTTCCAAATACATGCCCAAATCAAGAAGCAACTGACAAATGAAAAGAAAAAAAGTGTGTGAACTCATTTAAAAAAAAGATTAGAGGAATAAGATAAGAGTGAAACAAACATAATTCAAAATCCATAACTTGTGAAAAAGACGGAAAAAAAAAGAGCGGGATAAGCTTCTTACCTCGTTCCCCGAGCGCCTCCGCTTGTGGCTCTTTTCGTTCAGCACCATCCACAGACCGAAGAGCGCCATAATCACACCGTGGCCCAGGTCTCCGAACATGACGGCAAACAGGAAGGGGAACGTGATGATGGTGTAGGGAGCTGTGAGAAAAACACAGAGACAATTAAAGATGTATTTGCCCAAGTGAGTACACAGAGGGACTAATGATGTCACTCAGTATGGACAATGTATAAACAATATACAATACAACATATGGATATCATATATTATATATCATACAATATGGACATTTTACAAAATAGAATCCAAATAATATCCAGACAATATTGTATACGTAGAAAACATATACAAGTAATATACAGACTGCACACAAGGCAAACAATGTACACAAAGGATTCAGAGTTGCATTTTGGTGCATCAGTCTGAGAGCCAAACACAGCATCTCCGTGAGACTAGAGTGGGTGTTCAGACCCTTCAGAGCCTTGTTTGATCTCTGCTGTAGACAGGAACACCCAGGGGAGAGACATCCCCTTCATGGTGTCACGCATGCTCTCCTGTCCTGGACTGCACGCAATACGAGTTCAGCGAGAGTATTTGTAAGGAACCAGATTTTAAGACTCCTATTTTTAAAGCCTCTCCTGCGATAAACTAATGCTATAGAACATAGTTAGAGTTACAGACATACGCGATTTTATAGGTAATGTTTACAGTACATTCAAATCAAATGTCTCCCATGTGAGCCATTCCCAGCATGCTAGCTGATTTGTCCATTGTGCTAAAACCTAGGTAAAATAAACTGCCTACGCGACCTTCCTCTCTTGTGAATATGCTACTTAAATGGGTCATGTCTTTCAGTTGACTCAGAAAAAAAACAATAGCCACGAGAGGCAATGAAAACAGGGAGACGTCAGGCCGAGAGAGTGGGAGAGAGAGAGAGAGAGAGAGAGAGAGAGAGAGAGAGAGAGAGAGAGAGAGAGAGAGAGAGGGGAAACTAATGATTATTAGGCTAGCAGGGGCTGTCGAGGGAACAGATCTTTTGTGCCACTGTCTTCACAAGCTGTGCTGACGCAGTTCAACACATCAGAACTGGGTCACCATGAAAGAGAATGTTACCAAAGGGAGTGATGTGACTTCATGGAACTGGACAGATTACAAATTAAAAAGCCACACATCTCTGTGCCGCAGTGAAGGCATACATTCTGGCTACTGCCACCAAACCATTCTGTTAAACAATAACAAAGTCCGATGGGCCTTTAAGGAACAAGGAACAACTATTATTCCATGCTGAAATGAGAGGGACATGAACCAGGGAGATGGTCAACAACAGTATACATACACAGTAACCACTAACAGCAAATAGCAAATTCCAGTGGGAGTTGTTTCACTCAGTTCCTCCACTGCATGTTCCAGTGCCTGTAAAAAAACGGCGTTCTAGCGTCATTGGTTCCAGTTATATAAAATGGACAAGGCTGAGGGCTGGTGAGAGAGAGAGACACTGGCAGTGTGAGAGTCAATATCTCTTGGTCAGTTCAGTTCACAGGAGACCAGCCTTACGTTCCTAAACGTATAGAGATAACCCTAAAAGCCATCACACTGCCTAGCTTGCAATTCAGAATCAACCGAGTTGAATTACTCCTTCAGCCGCTTCAGGTTGCTTCCCTTCTCCATTCCATCTAGCACCAGCAGGCTTACCTGGGCTCGCTTCTCTGTAGTCGCCAACTCCATACGCCTCCACGATGCTCTGGAAGCCAGAGGTGAACTTGTTGCTTCTGAGGAGGGTTGGGGGTGTGTCATTGCTTGGGATGCGATTGACAAATGAGGGAACAGGAGCGTCGCCTTTTCTCTAAAAAAGAGGAAGGACCAAACATTCAAGAGATGAGCAATGAATGATCCATGTTACTCTGACAAGCTCTCTGAGCAAAAAGCTGTATGGATTTAAAAAAATATTTGGATCAAAGAAAAACAGAAGGACATCATTATTGCATGCTTTACAATGTTGGTTGGGGGGGGGGGGGGTGTCAAAAAATTCCTTTAATTCCTTTGTTTTTATGTTTTCATATTACTAAAAAAAACAAACGAATACACATTTTAAAAAAATCCCATCATGTGAGCACTGAATGCTTAATATGTTGAGTAAATATAAATACGGAAAGTTCAACATAGAAATCACAATTAAGAATATACCAAATGTGTATTTGAATGGCAAAGTGGTTGAATGACAGAGTGGATGGGCGTGGGAGTCCCTCACCGAGCCTTCCTCCAGTGCCCTCCGTAGCTGGGCCAGGTCGCTGACTGGGCACCAGACCTCTGCGATGAGACACTTGTTAGTGACGTCAAAACTGCAGAGGTTGAGGATGTGGTAGATGGCCTTCATCTTCTTCACCTGCACCACCCACGAGAAGGCCGACTCCGAGGCCTTTTGGAGCACCTGCTTCAGGTAGTCCTCTGTGCGGTGCAATACCTATGTGTGGAGAGAGAGAGAAAGAGAGACAAAGACAGAGACAGAGAAATGGTATTTCAGAACTGACTAAGCTTCCAATTATTTGCATGAAAAGGCAGCTGCTCTGAAAACTAATTTGCAAGTCTCAAATGGCACATCATAATATCACTGACATTTTGTTTATTAAAATTTTTTGTTAAGTTTGTTGTTTACACTAATAGCCCACGCAACACAAGCAGAGGGTCCTCCTTACATTATTTAGGTCCTGGATGCGTGTCTTCAGGCTGTCCATCACGTCCGCCCGTTCCTCATCAGTCTCCGGGTGGGGGTAGAGGTGACAGTGGTAACTAGGCAACCAAAACAGGACACCTGAGACTACACTCATTTTGCTACAACACTATTGTCTAGACAAAGGGGAGCTGCAGACAGCTGCAGAGATTCAGACAGATGAATCATGAACATTTTATTTTTCTAACTGGAATATGCGTCAGAGATGAAATTCAGAATAACCAATGTATAAATGACAAATTACACAGTGCTTATGAACTTATTGATGTGAATCAATGACTGAATATCTGTTTATGGCAAAGAACCAACTTGAGACACTCACCAGTCACATATTTTCTGAACTTTTTGGCCAATTTGGTCACCCCAAAACGAGATCAGGAAGACTACATTTTTACTGATCTCACCCTACAAGCAAACAGACACACACAAACATTGAGGTGGGGGAGAGGGTTAACAACAATTAATATAACTAACAATACAATAATTCAAATATAAAAAAAACACATTCAAAGAATATCAGCATCACTTGATTATTTCCTCATTATATTTAATCAGACTTTGTATGTAAATCTTGCTTTGGTTAGTATTTTGCCTTTCAAATTAGGTTGTTGTAAAGACCACAGCCTTATCTCTGGCTTGCTTTCTACTTATTCAACATGGAGGGCTGATATAGAATGCAAATAACTATGCTGAATGGGCAAATAACATGCAAGCTTCTTTATGAGGCATAAATCACCAGATCCATAATACTGTAACGCACCGTGTCAAGGTCAACCAGGCTTTCATCCACCTCGGCGTAGCTGACTATAGTGTAACCTTTACACACCCTCCACAGCATACGCTCAAAGGCTTCCATCTTCACCCTCCGGATCAGGCCAGAAACAAACCTGCAACACAAGGGACCACACTCTCAGGCTGGACATGACAGTGAGTTAGTGTCTACACTATATCAAGACAAAAAACTATTACAAAGTGATGAATGTTTGGTTGCTGCCCTAGAATTTACACCTGAGCTGTTCTTGAGGCATTTTTCAGCCCTTCTGACGTCCGTCTAATGTTAGTGATGTAATTCCATTAGAATCAGTGTATGAATTCATATGAGCAGCACTTTACATGTGTATTATAGCCACTATTCACTTCTATTCTTAGAGTGCATGTCAAGCATACACATAGATTAAAACACATGGATTAACAAATCATTGTGTCATGGTAGAGACAGACAGTGTAAATCGATTAATTCCTGTCTTGCTTATGGTGTCATTTTCAAGTTAAGCGTTAGATGCCATGTGTTGTTATATTAAGGATATTAAGGAAACTTTCTGAATGAGGCATTCACAGTCATGACCCACCCTAGTTTGGCTCCAAGCCTCTGCATGCTGGTGCAGCCAGTCACAGACTCTGTCTCGAGGGAAGGAAACTCCTCATACTGCGGCCCCAGGGCTTCGTGCTGGACCACACAAACACAAGGGACAACCACAGGATTGCACATTCTTCTTATTATTATTAATATTCCTTATTTATGATTGAACAAGAGCCTCAGATAAATAATGAACAGAGTGGCCTACAGTGAACTAACAACAGGGACTGTCCCCCTTGGTGCAATTTGGGATCAAGTGGTTTGCTCAAGGTGGTGGCATGATGATGGCATATGAGATATCACCAAAACTGGTATCTGAACAAATATTTTGCAAGTGTTCCATTTGGAATTCGAGGTCTCTATCCACTACACCATCACGCCACAACACCCAATGTTTACCCCCACTCCATCTCCACCCACTTTACTAGTGTGTTCACTCCTACTCTCCATCTCCACTGGTCAACTCCACTCCTATCGTCCCATTAGAAGAGGAAGCCCACTACCTAATCACACAACAACAGAGCAGTGGAGGTGGAGGTGGAGAGACGGAGACCAAGCTCACCCTGGAGCGGCTGTGCACGAAGGTGCGCGTGATCCGCAGCATATGGGTGTACTCGGTGAGTTCTAGAAGGTTCCGCTCCAGCTTCTCCTTGTTCTTGGTCACCTCACTGAGTTCTACTTCCAGCCTCTGCAGTTGTTCCTAAGAAAAATGTTAAACCAGAGCATCATCACATTCAGGCATCTGTGAATTCCATGGAATGAAACCAAACCCCTAACATAGCTTACACAAGTGTGAATTTGAAAGAACATCTGACTGCATCACACCCCAACACCTTGTTTGGACTAAGTGGTAAACAAAGCATCGAGGAAGCAGCTGAGATCAACATTTCTCAAGAGCCACCTACCATGATCTCCAGGACATGCTTGGGCGCTGGGGCCACTGGACTGTCATCGCACTCAGGAACTGGAATATTTGCTTTCCTGATCTCCCTTAAGACATAGCCTGTGTGAGAGGAGCAACAACATGCAACTCACTAATTATAACAAATAACCACACCATGTTATACATAAGGATGCATTTATCAAATTGCATGTTCATGCAAGCATTTAAACAAAGCTACGCAGGAACCGCAGGTTCATATTTTGACCCTTTGGTTAACCCAGTGAAGTTTCTCCCACCCATATTTTTCAGCATTTTGCTTTAGCAATATAATCAAATCTGCGAGGAGAATCCAGCTCTCATCTAACCTACTGACTGAGGGAGAGCAAAAACTTTGAACTAACAAATTCAATTTCATCTTCTCTATTGAAATGGCAAGATTTATACCACTGTCCTAAAGTAAGCTCTGTGTAGAGAGGGAGCGTGACTATTAGAGTGGACTTCACATAAATAGGAGACAAACAACGCAAAAAGGAAGCTCACAATTCTTTTTATACCATCACATGTGGGGGCCATCATGTAATTTTTGGATGTCAACAACATTAAATAAGCTAGTGAAATATTATTGTGTTGTAAATAACGGTTTAGAATTGAGAATTAAATCTGGCTGATAACATCAGCCATTAAGAGCTGTGTGTAGGCTGTGCAGACAACAAGGGGCAACAACTGGGTAAGTGGGTTCAATGGTTTGCTAGATCATGGAGTGTTGGATTGCAAAGCATGAACATCTCAATTTAACTGGCAGCTCTATTTACATTATAAGCAAAGAAGATAGTATGGCTGGTGTAATTCCGTGGTGGGACATAGGACTGAAATGGCCTTACCCAGAATCCTCTCCATCTCCTCACACCTCTTGATCTCACTGACGAATCGACGCTGGAAGGAGCTGACACTGGGGTTGAGCTGCCACAGGGAAAATCTCATCAATTATCTCATCAATATGGTAATGGCTATGTAGAACACATGCTCGTTCAACTGCTCTCCGTTTCCAACACACATGGAGAACAAGCGTTCAGGTGCACTCACAGTGACAATTGCGCCTATTACCTGGTCTAATTTAAGATGACAAAACAGTCATGACTGTTTGACATTTTTGGGGTGAAGAAAATACACTTTCTATCCATCAATTCCAGACGATCAAAGGCTTCATCACTCACTCAGAATGAAAAATAAGTGAGACAGCACCAAGGCTACCTCCTCAACCTGGACACTAACATAGACGTTATTTGGATTTGAGTTAACTTTAAATCTACCTATAGTACTAAGAATTTAACATCTCTCCAGTGTACATTTGAAAAAAAGTAGCCGAAATGTTAGTGACACTACGGCGGATTGGCTTGTTGCTTGGCAAGCTACCATTTATGCAAAGCTTGTCTATGAATAATGCAGTGTAACTGATGGTGTAGCTGGCTAGATTTTAAAAATAGCCCTCTTCACAATGTCCCAATTCTGCAGAATTCCTGTAGTACAAATGGTAAGTTGCTCTGTGACCCGAAACGCACCCTCTCTATCTGTCAAGTCAATAGCCTGCTGCTGTAGGCAGTATGAAAAAATAAAAGGCTTTTAACATCTTAACAGGCTATTTAACAAGTTTGTTCTAGGTTTTTTCCTACAAGCAATTGATCCAATTCAATGTCATTAACTCCAATGGACATTAGCTCAACTGACACATTGACCATTACAGGACAGGTCAGTTTCAGGTCTTTGAGTGTCTGTGTCCCTCACATAGGCCTACACAAACTCAGCCAGAGAAAGTGCATGTAACATAACCAAAGATGAAAGTGACAGAACAGTTAGGCTACTTTGCATTTGTGCGTTATTTTCATCAGATTAAGAGAGCAGAATGGCCGATGGGGCACTGCCTAGTCCCACACAAAATGCAATATCCGTAAATGCATGTTTAAGGACCTAGAAAAAGACTCCTGATATGGCATTAACAGTAGCCTAAGCAAGTGTTGAAATGGGCGAAAAGATAACATTGTCTGTAGCCTAGGCCTCTGCAAGGGTACTTACATCTCGGAATTCAACCAGACCCATTTCTCCAAGCTCGCTGATGCAGTCGTACGCTGAGCCGGACTGCAGAAACAACTGCGCCAAGCACATCTCTTCACTCCGAAATCCCGACCCCATCTTATCTCCCGTTTATCAGCCACCTTGCTGGCCAAGTCCGCCTTCGGCCTTCTGAATTTACAAAGCAGGCAACCCTGTAAGAATAACATTTGGCATGAAACTGACAAGAATCAATGACATTTGTTTGCCACAAGACCATAATAAGCTTTGCCGTAGAGTCTGTTCGCTAAGAACATCTCTTTCTTGTCTGACAATGCAGGCTGTGTCGGCTACATCAGGCGCAGCCTATATTTAGATGCACATTCGAATTACTGAGATCTTTGTAAAATGTTCGCTAAAACGTTTAAAAAGCTTCAATTTTACGCAGCAATGAAACATTAGGTATTGCTTACCACCGGCTTACCTATCGGACACGATAGCAAAGTGACACGCCGTTGTGGTGGTGGACTACCTTTAATAGATGTCTAGCCATTCAGAGAGGTCCAGGCGATAATCTCCGAGGATCCGCGACCATGCGAATAGCAACTACGTTTACATTCTACCTAACGACTGAATAAATGCAGAGTTCTTGCGGTTTCTTATTCCGAAAAGCCGAAGTCAACCCCTTATGTCTTTAAACCATTCACTCTGCCAGCTAGTGTCACAGACGGCTCTCATGGGTTGCCAAATGCCATTCCGTTGTTCCTCCCTTTCACAGAGCCAGACATGGCCTGAATCCCTATGCGAAGGAATAGCGGGTGTACATCATACAAATCGGTCACTGGAATGAGACCACCATATTATATAATTATATAATTCATCCGTTACAAAATCAACGTAAGCACTGGCGTTCTAATTTAAAAATAACCATTCAATCATAATATGATAGAGACATTGTGGGCTTCTCCCCACTGAATATGCATTCACGTGCGTAAAGGCCTAACGTTATAATATCTGGCCTATCAAGCTACTGAATATTATTTAGGGGATTTTCTTTCATTCTTCAATGGCAAGCAATAACTTTAAAAAACGCCTTGTGTTGCACGATTCAAGCAGGGGATTAATCAGTGTATGGCAACCATCGACCCTTTATTTTTCAATACCCAGTTTCTGAAAAGGGACAAGCCATCTGCCCTGCCTTTGTTTGAAGATGTGCAGACCTCTATAAAAAAATACCAGCATGTACCAGTAAGTCCTGGCTCTAAAGAAGTAACTTGGCCTGCCTTGTGTCTGTCTTTCATTGACTCCTATAATGATTCACTGGCACATTTGGACTTGTGAGATCCCTATGCAAATGCTCTCTTTGTCCTTCACTTGGTACAGATGAGCACATTTTTCCTTGGAGCCTAATTCTTAAGAGGGGCACACTGGTCAGGGACTGAGGACTTAGCCAAGGAAACTATGAGGCAAAACATTTCAATGACTGGATGTTCTACGACAGCTCCAAATGAGCTGTCAATGTAGAGTGAATAGCATACTATGTGGTGGTTTTGGTGTATCTGTCATATGCTTTCAGTAAGGGCCAAAAGCTGAGTGGAACTGTTTCTTACCGTCAAGGCATAATGGTGTTGGATCTTCCTGGTGCCCCAAATCAAGCCACCCTTTCAGCTCAACCAGAAATGTCATACAGCAGTCATAAAGACTGTTTATGATATCTTGTACTGTGCACCATCCATAAATAGTTCAACTGTGTGGGCACAATTTAAGCAGCTAGGAATGTTCGCTGCATGTTAGGAATATGGTTACATTGTACAGGCTGTTTATATCTACTGGTCATAAAATATGTGTTTACATTTTGTTCTAGAAGAAACTTCACAAGAACTCACATACCATAGCATCGTCAGTATAAAAAACAAAGTGATATGTAGTAGGTATTTCTAAATAGCAATGAACAATCTAGTAAGCCACTATCTGTTGAGCAGGGTGTATAACACATGAAACATTACAACTGTTCAGTGGAATAATCAACTGAACACACAAATGTAACGTTGCCTTTTAATTGGGCAATATTCAAGATAAGCATAAGACCTTCGATAAGAAACAATATTGACCAGCATAAACATTATAAACATATTCTTAGGTTTATTTAGAAATTATGCCCTGAAAAAAAGAGATGGTTTCGCCACATATGCGTCAACTGTGCGAGAGCATTTGATACAAATGGTCTCCCTCTGTTCTTGACTCTGATGCTTGTAGATGCATTGCACCATCACTCAAACTGTTGAAACTCTGACTAAACTGTGGATGATAAATGACCCATTTCAGCTTTTGCTCTAACTCTGCACATTTAGGCTTCCTTCAGCCTGGACAAAACGTGCAGTAGCCTTGTGGGTGTGGACAGTTCCATGCGTCCTCTCCTCGGCGACGGTCACCTGAGGCTCTGGGCCAGCCGGTTGAGTTCCTGCGAGAGGGCCGTGACCGTGTCCAGAATCTTCTGCTTGTCCGCCTCCTCCAGGCGCTCGCCGCAGCGCTGGGCGAACCTGTCCGGGTGCCAGATGGTCTGCTGTCTCTTCAGAAGCTTCCGGAAGGCCGGCACGTCGGCCCGGTCGACGCCGTGCAGCATGACCTCCAGCATCTCCGGCACGGAGCCGTGCGGGGCCGGCCAGGGGACGTCCGAGTAGCTCAGGCGCTTCTGCGAGGCGCCGGCCGAGCCGAAGGTGCGCTCGCAGCGCTCGTCGTAGCGCTTCTTCTTGCCCAGCCGCGTCTCCTCCTGCTTGCGCGCCGCCCGCTCCAGGTACTCCTGGTGCTCCCTCTGCAGGCGCTCCAGATGCTCCTTGTGGCTGCGTTGCTCCTCTTCCGTCGGACCCTGTCTCCTCTTCCGGCCAACCATCCCCGCGGCCGCCCGCTGGGCACGGGCCCGCTGCTGTGCTATGTACTCCAGGCGGATGCGGTCTGCCCAGTCCATGAAGTCCTCCTCGGTGTCCTCTTCGTCCTTGTCATTAGCCTGGAAATCATCTGGAGCTGGCAGAGAAAGTGAGACAAAAAACATTTCACAAGTGATTCTGTAGAGTACAAAGTCGTTATCGGAATCAATTTGTCAAAATTAAGGTCAAAGGGTGAAATGACTGTTCTGAACACTGCAGTCAAAATACAATGCAACACATTCGCTCAACCACCTAAAATTATATTTAATTATAGTGCATGAAAATGCACTATATTGTTCTTCCTAGGTTTCTTATTACAGTGCATGAAAATGCACTGTACTGTTCTTCCTAGGCTTCTTCTTCTTCTTATTCTTCTTCTTCTAACGCATTTAATGCAGCTTCAACCGTTTAACGTCGAAACTTCATTCAAACTTTGTAACGTAGGTCTTGCTTAGGACACCCGTGCTATTTATTTTTCAACTTTGTAACTTTTATACTTTTTAAACTATAAATTAAAAACTATTAAAATTTCCCCATAGACTTAACATTGTGATTATGACATCATAATAGGGCAATTAGAATCTTCTGCCAGGTGGCCAGGCCAGCTGCAGCAGCTCTCTCTCTCTCTCAGGCTTTAAGCATACATTCTCTGTGAAGACTACATATACCTGTTAAACTGTTTCCTCTGTCCACAACTGTTTCAAAATAAAAGTCCTCACTGCAATAATACACTATTAAATCATTTAACCATTGAAACTACTAATCTATTTAACTGTTCAACCATTCCCACTGTCAGTTATCATCAACTATGCCTCCAGTCAACTACATGAGACCTCCATGTACCTAGCAACCAACATAGCAACCATTAAAATTAAGCGTTTATGACCGTTTCCATAGCAACCAACATGATTTTACTACAGTAACTTCTTTATTCCTGATAGTGGCAGCCATGGATACCCTATTAACAAATGTTTCAAAATAAAAGTCCTCAGTAGCAAGTTAGCTAGTTAGCATAGTTAGCATTGTTAGCATAGGTAGCATTTTTAGCATAACTGCAAAAAATCATCAACTAAGTCAGCTAATCAACCTGGTTAGCATTATTAGCAAATTTAACATTGTTAGCATAGTTAGCATTTTTAGCATTACTGCTAGAAATCATCGGTTAAGTTAGCTAATCAACCTGGTTAGCATTGTTAATAAAGTTAGCATTGCTAGCATAATTAGCATTTTTAGCGTAACTGCTAGAAATCATTACCTAAGTTAGCTAATCAACATTTTAACATGAATAGAAATCATTAGTTAAGTTAGAGCTGGAATGTTTCATCTTTAAACTGTCTACCTTCACACTATCAACTCTCTGTAAACTATGCAACCACCATGTTTACCCTAGCTACACCTTAGTAACCATATCTACATTATCTATCTATTTTTGCATTTTCATGCACTGGTAATTCCTTGGAATTGCATTTCTAGTTATTAATCCAACTTCTTCTAACGCTCGCAATTCAGCTTGAACCGTTTAACGTAGAAACTTGATTCAAACGTTGCTACGTAGGTCTTACTAAGGAGACCTGTGCAATATATTTTTCAACTTTGTAACTTTTATACTTTTTAAACTGTAAATTAAAAACTATTTAACATTTCCCCATAGACTTAACATTGCTCATTATGACATCACGGCAGCAATTAGAATGTTACGCCAGGTGGCCAGTCCAGGTGCAGCAGCTCTCTCTCTCTCTCTCTCTCTCTCAGGCTCTTGAGACCACATTTTCTGTTCCCCTGTATCAACTGTATCAACATAAGTCTTCCTAATTCCATCCAACTTTCTATCCATTCATCTTCTTCAAACCATTCACTCATCCACCCATTCTAAACAGTCTGCCTATCAACATCAATTAGACGATCTACATTCAACTTTTAAACAATCTACTCTGTCTCAGGCTCAGGTATCTCTACACTCTGTCTCTCTTAAGACTAGCCAGTTAAATTGATTACACCTGTATCTGTATCCACTACTCTCAGTAGAGAGCTGTGTCTCTCCATTCTACAAGAATATAAGGCACATTCCATCCAACTTTCTATCCATTCATCTTCTTCAGACCATTCACTCATCCACCCATTAAACTGTCTATCAACATCCATTAAACTCTCTGTCTATCAACATTAATTAGACTACATTCAACTTTTAAATTATTTACTCTGTCTCAGGCTTCAAGCATATACACTCTGGTTCTCTTAAGACTAGCCAGTTAAATTGATTACACCTGTATCAACTGTCAGTTTCTCTGGCTATAAGCATACAATCTCTCTGAAGACTACATATCCTGTTAACTGTTTCCTCTGTCCACAACTGTTTCAAAATGAAAGTCCTCACTGCAATAATACACTATTAAATCATTTAACCACTGAAACTACTCAACTATTGAACTGTTCAACCATTCCAACTGTCAGTTATCATCCACTATGCCTCCAGTCAACTACATGAAACCTCCATGTACCTAGCAACCAACATAGCAACCATTAAAATTAAGTGTTTATGACCGTTTCCATAGCAACCAACATGATTATACTGCAGTAACTTCTTGTTTCCTGATAGTGGCCACCATGGATACCCTAGCAACAAATGTTTCAAAATAAAAGAACTCACTAGCAAGTTAGCTTGTTAGCATGGTTAGCATAGTTAGCATTGTTAGCATAGTTAGCATTTTTAGCATAACTGTAAAAAATCATCAACTAAGTTAGCTAATCAACCTGGTTAGCATAGTTAGCAAATTTAGCATAGTTAGCATTTTTAGCATTACTGCTAGAAATCATCGGTTAAGTTAGCTAATCAACCTGGTTAGCATTGTTAGTAAAGTAAGCATTGCTAGCATAATAAGCATTTTTAGTGTAACTGCTAGAAATCATTAGCTAAGTTAGCTAATCAACATTTTAACATGAATAGAAATCATTAGTTAAGTTAGAACTGGAACGTTTCATCTTTAAACTGTCTACCTTCACACTATCAACTCTCTGTAAACTATGCAACCACCATGTTTACCCTAGCTACACCTTAGTAACCATATCTACATTATCTATCTATTTTTGCATTTTCATGCACTGGTAATTCCTTGGAATTGCATTTCTAGTTTAATCTCAAAAGCAACTTTTTGAACAAAATGCCCTGTGTTGTACTGTACTACTGACAGTTAATGTGCAGCCGTGGCCTACTGGTCAGGGCTTCGAGCTTATAACCGGAGGGTTGCTGGTTCGAACCCCGACCAGTCCACGGCTGAAATGCCCTTGAGCAAGGCACCTCACCCCTCACTGCTCCCTGAGCGCTTCTGTATGAAGGCACTGCTCCAGGTTAGTGTGTGCTTCACCTCACTGTGTGCTGTGTGTGGATAAATGCGGAGACCAAATTCCTTGTATACGCATGTATACAGGGCCAATAAGCCTGATTTCATTTGATGACACTGATATTTCACTTGTGGTTTTGTAGTTTGTGTTATGGAGGTGTGGAGACTGAATAAAAAGGAGAGAGTATCTGTTCTGAGTCCTGATGCCATCTGTAAGCAAAAACGGTGCTTGAAAGTTTCTCCAGGGACAATGGCCCTTGTAATGTAATTAACATATGTAAGGCGCTTTGGATAAATGAATAAATAGAAATAAATGTAAATATGTGTGTGTGTGTGTGTGTGTGTGTGTGTGTGTGTGTGTGTGTGTGTGTGTGTGTGTGTGTGTGTGATGTAAAAGTACCAAATATTTTTATTTCACCAGAGCAAAATTAAACTCATGTGTTTCTCAGTGTGAAGTTCAATCTAGTTTGAGTCGCCTAAAGCAACAGTACTACCACTGATGAAAGTTGGGCTGGTCAGCTTAGTTGTTGGCTTACCGTCATATCTGCCAAACATCTCACTGAACTCATCATGGCATTCCCCCATCAGTTTCTCCTTCCATTCTCTTTCTGCATTCCTCTCAGGTTGAGATGGCCCTCCTTTCTGTGCTTTCTGAAGACAGAACACATTTGAGCAATGTTTATCCCGATTAACCAAGGACAGTGACTGAAATAATGTCAACTAAAGACAAACGTTAGGTCTGACTTTTTTCACATGCTCTTGTGAATTGTTACATAGGCTACTGATACTCACCGTACCAAACTTCACCCATTCAAGCATATCCCGAGGAGTTACGCCAGTTTTATTAGGTACATCCAATGCGTCGGGGCAGTTTTCGCGGAGGGGGACAACCAAGTCATCATACGCTGTTGATGGAGAAATTAAAGGACATAAATATAAGCTACGACACTTGCACTTGCACCAACACTGACATTCTGTAAAGTGACAGTTCCTGACCTCTTTTCCCGTGCTTTAGAGCTCTTTTGACGGCCGCATGTAGGGCAGTGTTTCCATTTTTGTCTTTCTGGAGGGGATCAGCTCCATGCTTCAACAAGAGCCTGAGAATGGCATCATCCCCATCACAACATACTAGATGGAGAGGAGTCCTCATCCTTTTACCTTGTGAAAAGTTGGGCGTGAGGTCAGAATGTTTCCGAAGGTAGGACTTCAACTTTAAAAGGCGTCCTTCCTCCACATACCTCCATAATCTCTTTTGTCGACGCGACACCATCTTTTAAAATAGAATAGCTGATATTGGAATTATTAAATGTCACCTAAAGTCTTGTAGAACTAGTACATTTATTTGAACAGAGAACATTACGCGTTCAGTATCCTAGGTGTGTTTACATCTGCTAACACAACACGGACAAATATAAGTGTTACAATAACAGGAAGGTCGTCCTGCCACTAAAAACTCCTGAAAATACAAACACTGATAGCTCTTTTGTTCCGCTGCAGTCTATGATTTACCAGCAGGTGTCGCGGTTCCCTTATTTTTCACCAGTCAGTGTCACCTTTTTCTGTCACATTATTCTGGCCAAGAGGCTTGAAGCCCATTTCCAATATCTCTAAAATAGGATTGCTAATTGGTCATGGATGTGTATTTCTTTGGAATTGAGTTAACAACTGCATTTAAAAAATTTTTTATGAGATGTCCACACTTCTGAAAGCAATCAGCATTTTCCAGACCCACTCTGAATCAACAAGATTTGAAGTAAAAAAAAAAAAAAAAAGGGGGGGGGGGGGGTAGTCAGAGGCAATGAGATGGGCTACCATTCTCCTTATTGTGTGTATTGTGTATATTGTGTAATATATTATTTTCAGGTAAAACATTTTTTTTGTTGCTTCCATAGGCCTATCACAAGGCAACTTGCCTAGCCTACCACTTTCCAGGTCAGATGGGTAGCCTACAGTCTTACAGATAGGGCGTGAGTGATTTGGGTACATTTCTAACACCAGTAGAAAGGTGAAAATGATTTTTCCTCCCTGAAATAAGCAATTATTCAGGAAAGAACCAGCACCCATCATGACATTTGAGCTCTGTATTTCAGGTTGTCCTTGCACAGAAAGACACAACAACCATGCTCTGGAGGTAATGTCTCAGCCTTTCTATTCTGCTTAGACATTACATTTTAATGGGGCTACCAACACTCTACTAACACCGCACTCATTCACAGAGTGCTCCTTCCATTCTCAAGTGTCTAATATGCAGCACTTAATTACATCAGCGCTAACTGATTCTAAGGTCGTGCCACTTTGATACTGTCAGCAGCACACCTGTCATAGCCTTTCAACCAGGCACCTGTCTGAAAGAGGAGGTTGCTCGCGTGAGGGCTCGTTTACGTCTGTGTGTGGCAGTGGACTGTTGTTGCAGGCCAGGAATGTTGTAACACTAACAGCATCCAAATGTAGCAATGCAACAAAAGTGAATAACGGGTCGCTCTCCCTCTCACAAACATTTCATTGCACATTGCAGCTCCCCCTCACTCTCTGTGTTGGTAGTCTCGGAGTCAAAGGTCAACCGGCCAATGAGCAACCTAAGGTATGACGTCTCTCAAGGGCTGCTTTCACGTTTACATACACATTTATTTATGAATTTGATTTAGCAAAGCATCAACGATTTTGCTGCAGTCTGTCTGGGTTTCATTATTCATGAACAAGACAGAAAGCATAACCCTGTATTTCATCTTCATAGAAACTTTCTTGGGATAATTGAAAAAGCTCTAGTTATTAAATAATCACATAAGAGCATAACTGTCAGAGGAATGGCACGCCACTCTTCTGTGATGATTACAATGATTACAACAATGATTAAATCCCTCATGCAAGAGATGAGACTCTAAATACTTTTTTCACGTAGTGCAGAAAAGCACTAAGAACACAGCCGCAAGCGCACACACACACACACACACACACACACACACACACACACACACACACACACACATACACACACACACACACACACACACACACACACACACACACACACACAGACACAGACACAGACACAGACACACACACACACAAAGATACACACACACACACACACACACACACACACACACACACACACACACACACACACACACACACACACACACAGAGCAGGCTGTCCACCTGAACATCTATCAGTGTCCCTGCTCATCTCTCTTTCTCTCCCTGTTGGCCGCTACTGTGGGGCTCCCTCCGAGGCTCCTGAATGGGTCCAGCTGAGTGAGCGGTGGTGACAGAGGTCTTTATTTTGCCCAGTGACAGCACTCCAGAGGAGAGAGAGCAGAGGGGGGGTGGTGGACAGAGAGAAAGAGAGAGAGAGAGAGAGAGAGAGAGTGAGAGAGAGAAAGAGGAGCGCCTCCACACAATAAGGAGGATAGAGGGAGCCATGAAGGAGTGCTTTGTGTTCCAGCAGGAATGGCGGGCTGCTTCATCAGCCGCTGCTCAGCGCTGCTCTGGGAGTTCCGGCGGAGAGCCGTCCTCAGCCTCCCCCCACCTCCACCCGCCCGCCCGCCGACCGCCACCGACCGCCAGCGGAAGCAACGTGCTCCTCCTGATAATGCCCCGCACTCACACATCCCGGCACGATCAAAGGTGATGGCTGAAAGATAAAGAGGACTTGTGTCCCTGGATGGCGGCATCGCTGAAGGTCACTTTTTGGCTCGCCTCCGCTCTATACACACACACACACACGCACGCTCACAGGGACAAGGGATTGTGCCAGGGAATAAAGGACTGCATCCCTGATAGGTTCTTCAGATGGCTGTGTATGTCTCAAGCATAGTGCATGTTGTTGAAGGTGCTTATTTTGGAAAGTGTAAGAGTATATATGTTTACAGTCTGTGCAGAGAGGTGGCGTCTGATTTAGTGTGGGCAAGTCATGTCCATGCTTGTGTTAAGTGTGTGTGTGAGTGTGTGTCTGTGTGTGTGTGTGTGTGTGTGTGTGTGTGTGTGTGTGTGTGTGTGAGTGTGTGTGTGTGTTTTATTTTTTATTTGTATTGTGCACGTGTGTGCGTGCCAGAGCGTGTGTGCATGTGTTTGTCTTGTTAAAGACCTCACTTCTGCCCTTTGGCCTCCATTTCCCTCTGCAGAGGAACTGCATCTTCCCTCTCCACTACCGTTGGCCAGCGTTGGACAGGAGTGTGTTTCCGTGTGTGTGTGTGTGTTGGTGGTGGTCAGCGTGGGCGTGATGATGTGTGAAGGAGCGGTGGCGGTCCCGTGCACCACCTTATCAGATCTGCCCCCGTGAACAAACGACCCTGCTGCCGGCGGGCGGGCGGGCGGGTGGGGTGGTGGTGCGGGGCTGGGCTGGGGGTTACGACGAGGGCTGTCAGGGGTTCCGCTCCAGAGGGACACAGGCCAGGAGCTGCGCTGCTGAAAGACAGGATATCCCTGGACAGGAACCTCCTCGGCCGGGGCCTCTCTGGGGCTCCTATCCTGCTGGCCCCTCCACCCCGGCCCACCCCGGCTCCCCAGCCCTCGCTCCTTAGAAGCTTCTGGAGCAGGAGGAGGAGAGCGGGTGAGGAGTGACGAGATGGAGGGCGGTGGTGGTGGTGGGGTGGGGGTGGAGGTCGGCCTGGAGTGGCAGGACAGATGGATGGTGTTCAGAGGTGAAGACGTCGGAGGTTTTGGCCAGCACTCCGAGGGCCAGCCAGCCAGCCTCACCCGCTATTGTTCTGATCAAGAAGCCGCACCGCACCGCCACACCAATACAATCCAGTTTTTTTTCCCTTTGGCCTATATATTTCTGTTTGCTGATTTATGAAGGGCAAGGAGATTGACTTCTCTAATTCGGAATCTTGACCTCTTTTTCTACAGACACAATACGCCATAAGAGCCAAAACACAGAGGGATGTTTTTGACTTGGATGAAGTCATGCAGATATTTTTAAATCATTATCTGTAACGCCCATTTTGGCAGATGAACTCAACAGTTATCCCACAGATAAAGACTAAAATAAATAGAAAGATTTTGGCAACTGTGTTCAATAAACAACACACATATATTTCTTCCCCTCTGAAAAGAGCTGTGATGAAACCATCTATGTAGAAATTAGTGTTGAAAGGTTCTATGCATCCTGTTCTGATTTCTGAGTGAGTGCTGAGTACTGACAAGTATTTTCAGACAAAATACCAGGAGACATTCGATCATCTCAAACGGGCAACAACTGGCTCCCAGGCCTGAAGACCAAGAATGCAAATCTGTGGCCCCCAGCTCCTACCCCCATCCACCCCACCCCCACCCCCAGAGCCCATTCCCCCATGCCCTGAGCTGGCTGACAGGGAAAACAGGGGAGTAAGGAGGCCAAATGCCTGCCACTTCCAGTGAATGGCCCTGCCTGTTCTTAATGACACTGGAGATGGCTTGTTTTGGGTTCCATTGATATTCCCGGCACTGAGTTGAGGGCTGAGCTCACACCTCAGTGTCTAAGCCACGGATATAACCACCCTGTGCTCTGGCTGAAAATAACAAAAGCGTTCTGAAAACACGCCCGCGCATAAAGAGAGGCATCTTAGCCCATAATGTGTGGTGGAGAGATGTACACATTAAAAGGTGATAATCATAGCATTCAGTATACAGGTGTGGCTATTGTGTATGTGATTCAAGAATGTCCTTTAGGCAGTGAAGTCTTTCACTTCAGCTTTGTTGTTTTTTTGTTAGCACTTCTACCCCCTCCCTCATACAGCAATCATACATCCCAAGTATGTATAGGATTCCTTGTGATAGTGTGTAGTCCATGGTGAATTGGTTACCAAAGGGCATGTGCCTTTTTAATGTCCTCTGTCATGCTTTGGCAATTTGCAATCTCAAGACACATTTGACTTAATGTCTTCCTGCGGCACGACTAATTGAGTGATGTGGATGGCACAATCTCAGAGTTCACAGTCGGGTAAACAGAGAGCTGGACAAACAAGGTTTTAATGGACAGAAAAACAGAATGACGTGTGACACACAATAAGTCCAAAGACTATGGCAACGATTTACGGGTAAATGGATATTTTCCGCCCTGCGTCTTGTTTTACACAAGGAGGCCCTCTCTTTTTTCACTTCTATTGCCTGACCTCTGACAGGACGTGGTAAAAAATCAGCCCAACATGAAAGGGTCAGCTCAACCCGGTGTGAACCAGCGGTCCACCACCACAAGTCTGGAGCCCTCTGGATCAAAAGTCACAATATACGTGGGCAGTGTTTCAGTTGTCACCTGCGAGGCTGGTGAGGGAGAGAGGGGCTGTCTGCCGGGCGGCCCCTGCAACTTTGATGAGCCCTAATGGCCACAAAAGCCGAAGTGGCTCAAGGGCACCCTAGACTTCAGAGGAGAAGAGAGAGAGAGAGAGCGAGAGAGAGAGAGAGACACTTCCAAGTTGAGGGTCGCCAACTTGGTAACCTTTGTCTCACTTGAATCTTACTCTTAACCCTTCTATTGTGTTAGGGTCAAAATTGACCCGTTTTCAAGTTTAACTGTGTAAAAAGTACACTTTTCTTTTTTGTCCTGGAATGAGGCTTCATCTAATCCTCAGACACACCTATTTAAATGCAGCAAAATTAATTTTCACAATTTTAGTAAATTCTAAAGGTCTCAAAAAAAAAAAGTTACATCTGTGGTGTTACGGGTCCAAAATGACCCGTCAGAGAATACTGGCTGTTGTATGCATCACTTCAAAGCTATGGGTTGCTCTGAGGATCAATTATGGCTCACATCACCAACACACACACACACACACACACACACACGCACGCACACACACGCGCACACACACGCGCACACACACACACACACACACACACACACACACACACACACACACACACACACACACGCACGCACTCACACGCATGCACAGACACACACACGCGTACACGCACGCACACACACACACGCACACACACACGCACACACACACACGTACGCACACACACACACGCACACACACACACATGCACACGCACACACACACGCGCACACACATACACACACACACGCGCGCGCACACAGGTGCACGCACACACACGTACACACACACACGCACACCCACACACACACGCATGCACACACACACACATGCGCGCACACGCATGCACAGACACACACATGCGCACACGCACACACACACGCACGCACACACACACACACGCGCGCACACACACACACGCACACACACGCGCGCGCACACACACATACACACACGCGCGCGCACACACGTGCACGCACACACACACCCATACACACACACACACACACACACACACACACACATTCACACACACACACACACACACACACACACACACACACACAGGCCTCTTTCACATGCACAGACAGAGACCCACAGAAACACACGCATACAGGTGCACACACACACCACCCCCCACGTGAACTCAAACTTTCTTGCAGCATACATTGTTTATGAACATTCGCTCATATAAAGAGGGTTTGGGTGGGATATTATCAGTTGAATTCTGTAGGAGTATCAGTCAACATGAGCAAAAGGTATACTGTTTATGAGGCGCTGGATCATATCTTTGGTAATGATGGTGATCCTGAGGATAGAGGGCAAAGTGAAGCTGAGGAGGATGTGTCTGAGGATGAGGATGACGTTCAGTATGACCCTGAACAAGACCAAACATCTGATGAGGAGGACCCAGATGTCACAGATGATCAAAGAGAGGTTTTCAAGTCAAGAAAAGGTGACATTTCATGGTTATCAAGCCCTCTTCAAACCCAATCCAGGGCACCGACAGAGAACATCCTCAGAATGACTCCAGGGCCTACTAGATACGCTGTGTCACACGCCCAAGACATCAAGTCAGCGTTTGAACTGTTCTTTACATGACCTATTCAGAATATCCTACTTGAGATGACCAACATGGAAGAGAGAAGAGTGTTTGGTGATAGCTGGACAGAGAAACACAGCTCGATGCCTACATGGGACTGTTGCTTCTTGCGGGGGTATACAGATCCTGTAATGAAGCTACGGCCAGCTTATGGGATAGAGGTAATTGGTATGGTTAAATAAAAGTTGGTTTTATGGAAAAAAAAATACTTGCTTTCTTTATCCTACCATTTATCTATGCGGGTCCGTTTTGACCCGAAACACCAAAGATGTCACTATTGTTAATAATTTTAAATAATAATATATATTTTTTTTTTTTTTGGTAGGTGTACTCTAATATTAGTTTATAACACATTTACAGTTTATTATTACTCATTCTATAAGAAAAATAAATATATTTAGTGAATTTAAACAGTTTTTGCAATCAAAAACGAGTGGTATATTTTAAAATAATGTGTCTGTGGAGCCAACTAAAAACAATTCACACACTGATTCCATTTATATGAATACATACTAAGCCAGCAATTAGCTGAAAAACAAAATTTGAAGAAAACTGGTGATTTTAAGCATTTGCAAGCATTTTAAAATCATGGGTCCAAATGGACCCGCTAACATCACAGGTGTAAACAGCTTTCTAACACAATAGAAGGGTTAAAGGAACATTATTCAGTATTTTTTTTTATCTTAATGTAACAGCTTCAAAGTCATTTTGATGGTAAACAAACTTGTAGTAGAGTGAATCATGCTGCTAGGAGGGGCCCGCTGCTGCCAGAACCAGCAATGCAACTTCAGAGTCGAAGAGGCAGATAAAGAAAACTATTTCGGAGGAGGCAAAGTAGAGGAAAAGAGAAAGCCAACCTCAGGCCTTCAGTCGTAAAATACATATAGTCTGCAACTCTAGGCAGAGCTTGTTAGCAAAATGTTTTCAAAACCTTTTACTTAGCAGTTCAGATTAATACACTCTTAGCAAAGGACAACATTAAGATGGTTCCCTTAACCAAAGATAGCTGGAACAATTAGTGAGGTCAACTGGCAGTATACCCTGCCTATATTTTGTTTATGTTGGGTTCCGCTCTGTTGAATCCTGTTCAACAGAGCGAGCACTGCATGCATTACTTTAAGCCTGTATTTCAGTGTGAATCCACATTTGTTATCCATCCTATTTGTGTGCTTTCACCTGATACACAAACGGGATGCGTAATGCAAAAGGAGCATTGCATCAGCCTGAACCACACACATAGGCCACCATGCATCCACGCATGTGGGCTGAGCTTCAGATGTTTCCCCCGCAGCTCTCCTCTCGTGCCAGTCCAGCGAGGATATAGGGGGGCTTCTGGGGTTGCTCCAGCATGGCAGGGAATTATCTAGGGAAAGTCCCCCTTGTCTGAGGCTGCCTTCTGAGACACATATGTCATTCATCAGACACTGGGAGCAACAAAGAATGTACATGATCGTGCGATCGCTGCTAGAACTCCGCTCTCCAGCTTCACATGGAGAGAGTGGCGCAGAGTACACTCTGGGCGGAAGGGACAGGTGACACGGGGTGGAGAATTGTAGAGGCTTTCGCTCTGGTTCCACGTTTTGGGATCGACTTCTTGGCCGTTCAAGTCTCACTTTGAAGTCTGGCACACACGGCCTGGGCCTGAGCGGCAGCGTGAAATTGTTCCAATGAGATTGGATTTCGTCCTTAAATCTATTTGGACACTTTCAGAAGCAATCTCCGTTGAATGCCAAATACTCATTGGGTGTTTTTCTTTTTTTCATTAAACTCAATGCCTTTTGAAGTAGTACAATGTGGGTTATTTATCTCATTCATGCATTATTTGTATTCATTCATTCTTTCATTAATGTATTCATTGATTGCGATAATTTACTTTCTGGCTTTGAAATTAGCAATTGCACCATGCACTCTGGTTTAAACAAATGATCATTTGAATCATGCTGTTCCAAGAAAAACCCAAGGCAATCCTATAAGAATGCGTAGAAGTTGGGAGTATATGCACTTATCTACTGCACAACTCTTCACAGGTGTTGGAGTGGAGTTTTAAGGCAATCATGTCCTCTGGAAAAATGTAGGTTTTTGTCTATTGCCTTTCCAACATGAGTAGGGTCTTTAATTGATTTCAATTAGCAAAGACCTTTAAAGTGCATCTGTTCGATGTTATTCAAAGGAGTGTGTGTGTGTGTATGTGTGTGTGTGATTTAGTTGTCATGGGTCAACTCAGCTGTGGTCAGTCCTCTGTCCACACACCCGTTACCACTGAGGAGACGTATAAACAAGCCAAAATAAGCATAAAGGTGCTCCCTGAGACCACACACAAACACAGTTGGAAACACTAGTGCAAGGAATTCTCCCATAACACCTCCATCTAGCACACATGCTAAACAAATGCACGCACATGTTGCTCACAGCTACAAATGTGGTCTATGTCCTCTAAAGTCTATCTGTTTCAGTGCTCTCTCTCTCTCTCTCTCTCTCTCTCTCTCTCTCTCTCTCTCTCTCTCTCTCTCAGCCTCTCAGCTTCATTTCTCCCTCCCCACACACCAGACAGTCATTCTGTCCACCCAGTAATCTCAGACACATTACACCCCACACAGTCTGTCCCCTTTGTGTGTTGTTGCCTCAATGAGGTAATCTGCAGATTAGGTAAAATAACTCCATATGCCTTGTTTATGCATGCGTTATCACACATTCTCCTCTCGGTCTGTTCTCAAATGCTGTATTCGGCTTTAATTGGAATCTTCACCTCGACATTTGAACACTTGCCAATATTTTGAATGCCTATAAGGTGCCAAAGGAATTCATTCAAACTTTCCATGTATCTGACAGCAGTCTCGGCCCATGGTTAAAAAAACACTTGAGCCTCTGGTCAGCCAAGAGATAGCACTGTGGAGTGCTATCACCGTGATATAAAAGAGGAGTGGTCATTCGATTTCCTGGTGGGCTCGCTGTATCTGAATTACACGTCCCAATTGCGTGTCAGCCTTATCAGAGAGGCCAAATATTGGCCCTTGGCTGGACCCATGGCTTGCCAATGACCTCAGATTAGCCACTCGTCCTCTTCAGGTCCCTCCGCAAGACCCTGATTAGATCCCAGCAAAAGCTCATTACTGCCAAAATGACTTAGTCAAGCCAACTCTCTTTAGTGGCTAGGTGGGGCTTTGTTTTGTGTTTTTGTTTGCAAATGGCCTGTTAGGATAATTGCTTCTTTACACGTGCAAGTGGACCCCAAAATTAGTTAGAGGCCAATTGAGATTAATTACAAGTTTGCATGAATCACGTGAATTAAACCTGATTGTGATTAATGATAGTACTTGTTCAGTTCTGTGATTATAGTGCTTGGTCAATGAACGGCTTGAATGCAAGTCAGTCTAATGACAATCATTCACTTTCTAACACTTGCCTGCCAAGTGAAGTGGCAGTAGCAGAATTGAGAGATACTAAGCTGAGGTTTTAAAGTGGAAAAGCAGACTGTTTCATGCATTTCCTGTTCGACTTATTGCTTTGGTTCAGACGGGAGCAGAGGACAATGAGAGAAAGAGTGACAGCCCTCCCCATTGGGGTAAACAGGAAATGAGAACATTTATGGAATGTTGAAACAAATAGGTTTAGGCAGCGGGTGTAAAAGTCACAGCAAAAAATAGTCTCAGAACAATCAGGTTGTTTCTCTTCAAATGAAATGTATTTTATTTACAGATTAAAACATATGAGCATTGTCCAAAATGTGTACACTGCTTGCTTTAAAAATATAGGCAAGACAAACTCATGACTGTCATGAATTCATGATCATGCACATAATTCATTTACATTCTTCAAAAACACACAGACAGACAGACAGACAGACACATACACAGACACACAGACCAACACACACACACACACACACACACACACACACACACACACAAAACCTTCTCGTTTGTCAAAGCTGCCACCTACTAATTGCCCACCCCCCTCCCTCCACACCGCATCTCAGCGTTTATCAGCTGCCATCTGTCTGTCTGCGGCACCCCCACCCCCCTCCCCCTTTGCACTTGTCTCACTTGCCCCCCTGAAAGATACTTTAATCAGGCTGCAACACCTCCTCTCGTCTTACCTCCCCAATCTCCTCCATCCTGCCTTTGACCCCCTGTATTGAGACACCGGGCCAGGTCTTCACTTCACTACCTCATCACGCTCCTGCATCAAGAAGTGCTTGCTAAAACGGATACAACAATAACCAGTGAAATGCATGGCATATGAAAGGCTAGGCTATGGCAAGAGCACACGGCAGCAGAAGCTAATGAAAAACAGCAACACTAACACCCCGCTTGCTGTGTTTGGACCACCCAATGAACTCCTGTGTGGCTCCAGCTACTCCATCTTAGTTCTGACAGTGGATCTTCCTGGTGCCTGCCAGACACTCATCAATACTGCAGGAGTTGAGCCAGACCCCCCCAGCTGCAACCCCCCTCTCCCTTCCCATACATTCAGCTCTGCGCTCAAACGTCTGGAAAGCAGCTGTCAAGTTGGGGTGGGTGGGTGGGTGGGGGGGGTCTAGTGGAGTTGGGTTGGTATCAGGGTGGGGTTAGGTTGGGGGTGCGTGGGGGGGTTCACTCAGTAACAAAAGTCTGCATGGCATCTCTGAGAGATGGATCCTGGTCCCCCCTTAGATGCAAACGGCATCACGCTAGTCCACCACAGCGTTAGCTCTCACAAAAGTCTCACAAAAGTCTCACAAGTGAGGCCCACAAACAAAGAGCCGCCGTCCTTCCCGCTCGTCTGGCTCTCCAGAAGCTTCCAACAAAGTGACGAATGACCGCAGTCACAGTTCATAGAGTCTAGCTCCCCTCTCCCCTCAGTCCCTCCATCTTTAGTGCCTTTTGGGGGCGCTTGTTTCGGCGTCCGCCGCCTCTCTCTCTCTCTCTCCTCTCCTCCCTCACACCTTGGTGGCCAGCGACTGCTGCTCGGTCTTGTGCGACGAGAGCGAACTGGCCGGACTGGAGTGCAGGGCCTTCTTCAGGTTGAGCAGGAACAGGCACTGCGAGCGGAAGCGCTGGTCGAAGAAGGCGTAGAGGAACGGGTTGAGGCAGCTGTTGACGTAGGCCAGGCAGGTGGAGTAGGGGTGCGCCAGCAGCACGAAGCTCAGGAAGGTGCAGGAGGAGGGCGCCAGGCCCAGGTAGGAGAGCGAGTCCATGCCCTTGACCACGTGGAAGGGCGTCCAGCAGGCGGCGAACACCCACACCAGCATGGTGATGATCTTGAGCAGCCGGCGCTTGCGCTTGTCCTCCTTGCGCAGGCTGTTGAAGTGGCGCGTCACCGTGCAGCCGATGAAGCCGTAGCAGATCATCATGGCCAGCAGCGGCAGCAGGAAGCCCAGCACGGACGAGGACAGGCCCAGGCCCACGATCCACAGCTCCTTGGCGCGCTCGTCCGACGCCACCAGCCGGAAGTCCATGATGCAGGTGGTGGCGTTGCCCTCCTGGCGCGTGGTGCGGAAGATGAGCGTGGGCGCCGCCAGCAGGCCGGACAGCAGCCAGATGGCCACCAGCGAGGCGTGCATGTTGACCCGCGTGCGCAGCTGCGAGCTGGTCAGCGAGTGCACGATGGCCAGGTAGCGGTCGAAGCTCAGGCAGGTCAGGCAGAAGACGCTGGCGTACATGTTGAGGAGCACCACGTAGCTGCTCAGCTTGCACAGCGCCTCGCCGAACGGCCAGTGGTAGCCCAGCGCCGTGTACACGGCCCACAGCGGCAGGGTCACCACGAAGGTGAGGTCGGCGATGGCCAGGTTGCCGATGTAGACGTCGGCGGCGCGGCGCTTGGACTGGGTCCGCCACACGGTGAAGATGACCACGCCGTTGCCCGAGAGGCCCAGCATGAAGATGATCATGTAGAGCATGGGGATGAGAGAGTAGGACGGCTCCCACTCGTCAAAGTCACACATGGAGTTGTTCTGCTCATCGTAGTCATACGGGTAGTCTTCAGTAGAGTTAGCCATCTTCCATCTCCCATCTTCCATCTTGTTGAGTCGAGATTCAGAAGTTGTAAAATAGCTAAAAGTGTTTTAGGAATAGTACTTACAAAGTAAAACACAGAAAACAGAATTTCTATAACTCTGACAGCAGATTTGTTTCCAAAGAAATCCGTTCGATTCGAGGCGTCTGTCTGCGTGCGTAAAATAGGAGCGTCTGTTTGCGTGCGTCACACCGGGAGGTGATAGCAGTCTGTGTTTTCTGCCAGTGCACAGCCGGCCCTTTTAAACCCATGTGAGTTCACACACCCCGCCCTCTCGTCCCCCCACCAGCAACTCCTCTCAATACACTCCCACCCCTGATTATTCATGAGCAAGAGCGCAGCGGACTCACCACCGCGCCTTTCTCCAGTAATTTCGCGGTCACTTCGTCTGAAAACAAAAACATAATCTAACACACATAATCCATTGTGATATATGTTGACAAAATCAGTGGTCTGTTCCCGGACAAATTCTGAAACTTTTCCATAGCATATTAATGATAAGATCCATTGCTTTAGGGGACATGGATGGTAAATTACAGTTCCGTGCAAAAAGAGTACCGCACGCACATCCAAAAAGATAAAACGGTTCCGTGGCATTAACATGCTGTAGGCTAAATAATTGTCAGTTATAGCTCCTGTGTGCACTGTTGCTGTAAAAACAAGTCGGGGCAAAGCATAGGGCAAAGCCATGGAGAAGGATTATAATTATAAAGAGGTCTATAGGCGCGAATGATGGCCCATTCATCAGACTATTAGCACGCTGAATGCCAGTGGCATCCTATCAATTGAAGTTACTGGACAAGTCCAAATAAACCATAGGAAATGTTTGGACATGTTCATGCTCTAATCAAAGTGATCACCAACAGACTTGATTCTTGGAATGCACATGATTTTGCATTCACTTTTCCAAGTTTAGAGTAATTGGCATTTTATCAGGCTATGCATTCTTTGACCTATTGACTGAAACGACTTCAAGTCTGGAACTCAGGTAACACCGGCTAAGCGATTGAAAGTGATCGTTTTTGTTTCTCTATAGCTGAGTTTCGTATATCAGTCAAGTCGTGGCCACATTTTATATCAATACACGTTGAAAATACACAAAAAAGATGTCTGGTCTAAAATCGTAACGAAACTAAAGGGCTGTAGCCTAATTAGCTTTCTATTTGGGCTGAGGAAGGGAAATGGAGTAAGTGTGATGTTCCGTTTCCGTGACAAATTTTCGACGTGCCTTGCATAAACATGTGGCACCATTTCTATCAAATATTCCAGTTCTACTGTAAAATATTTGCTCTAGTCGCGATTTGGAGTAGCCTACGCTGCATTCTTTTGAACATTTCAAGCAGGGATGGACGGTATTTATTAGGCCTGCATAAATACAGTACACACTAGAATTTTGTCATTTGTATTTTATTGAATTGAAGAAAATGGCTGAATGAAAATACTTCAGTGTGTATTTTTGCGATTAAAAAATATTGGCAAATATCTTTGGTAAAACCAATAGGCCTACTTATAGTGATGTGATGACTCACACAACGCAACACAAAGCCTCTGACTGTGCTGATGGTAATTCGCCCACACTTGTGATTATTAAGAAGTTATTATCAAGAGTCAAGAAGATGATCCAGTGCGAGCGGAATGTTCTACTGTGTAAGTTGCTCAAACACACAATACTTTCTCACACCAACCTCACGTCTCTTTACGTTTCTTTAACCGCAGTTTCTTGAGAACTTTATCCATCAGTTTCTTGAGAACTTTAATTGTGAAATAGGCCTACATGGAAACCATATGGTTCCCCTGAGACATTGCTTAGAAAGTTTCCTCATGTAGCCTATCATCCATATCTATGCCCAGACCCGGGATGCGTTCAAAAGACTGACAGGCCAATAAAAAAAAGACAATGAAACGTTCAACATCATAAGTTAGACTATTCCAATGTCTGAGTGATAGGCCTTCTAAATAGCCTAAGTGTGGCTATACGTGTGGCTAAGGTATGATAAATCATCTAATATCTAAGGGACATTTTCACCTGTGAGCAAAGTGGTTGGTTGGGTCATCGATGTCCCGTTTTGTTTTAGTTTTTTGATGACGATTGATAGTGCCCCCCTGAAAATCTGCTCTCTGCAGCCGGATCTGTCTATGCCCATGCATTGGCATCAATATTTAGCACTTACACATAGGCTACCTAGATAAATAAAAGGGTTATGATCCTACCCGATCAACAGCTTTACACAGTGCAGCATCATTCAGGGCATGCATTTACAATGTTTTAGACTTAATTTTCTGTATTATATGTCAGTGTACCATATACGTTTTGAAGCTGTTATTTGAAGGTAATAAAACTGGGTTAGGCTACTTTAAGATCAGATTCTGTGGCTCTCGGAAGGTTTCGTGGTTGGTTGGTTTCACTTGACAAGTTCAGTTGAGACTTTTTGAGTACATCTCTGATACAGTAGGCCTAGGCTATGAGATGTCACAGCCAGGCATAGTTGATCTGTTGACTGTTTGCAGATTTATGGCTGGTCTCCTTGGCAGAGAAAAGCTGTTGCGCCCAAGCACTGCCCGTTATCTACAGATTAGATCACATAGAATAGATTAAATCAGCATATATGGAAGATGTACAAAGTGATTTAATGTCACCTTTAAAGAGCATTATTAGTATGTTCAAAATACAAAAATACAGTATTTTGTTTTGATACATGGCGTAGATAATGTAGCCTATTTTGTAGTTTGTTTTTATACACTTAAAATTAGGGTAGTTGATATTTTGTGTTGATGTGTTTTTGACCATCCCTGCAAATAGGTATATAAAAATATATTTTGGGAGAAGACACACAGGGAATGCTCATTAACTGCAGGCTGTAGTGAATTTGTCCTTGATAGCTTGTAAAAATTCAACAGAATAGACGGTGGAGGACAGCTGTTAAACCTGAAACTTGAAAAGTCTTCATTAGGCCATAGCAACCAGACAGAAGTGTGACTTAATAGATCAAGTGAAATGTGAGAGCAGTAGGACTACAGGTCCCCTATAGCACTCAAGCTGTAGACTAGGCTAGCACATACCATGCTTAAAAACAATTCATGACTAATTATAGAAACAACAGGATATAGCAAAAGAAAAGAAAAAGAGAGATTGCTCCCCAAAAATAGTGTTGCAAAAGAATGAACTAAAAGCATATGCAGTTATGTTAACATGTGCATTAGAAACTCTCTTACCCCTGTACAGTATTTCACAATTATAATTTGTGTAAGAAATAATAATAATAATAAAATAAATTCACATACAGTTTAAAGATTTTGTGGAAACTCTGAAGTCTTTTCAAATAGGCAAGGTAGGACCTTTATATCTTGGCCAATGTTACTGATTGCAACTACCAGATGTATACAAGGATGCATGATTACAATGCACAGCCTGACTGAAAATAATGAGCTGGTGAGCTGGCACCTGGCTCTGACATGGTGCATAGACAGAACATTGGTATTTGCTCTTTTGTTTTTTTTTTACTTATGCTATCCTTAGGGAGCAAGATGACTCCCATCCCCAAATCGCATGCAGTTTATATCATGGTGTGTGACAGTTGAACTTTCTATTACCTTGACTGGATAATTGGACTCTCTAGCCTTGAAGCTTTTTTCAACACAGGTTTGAATGTTCATGGCGTAATTCATGCCTGATTCACAAAGCCCTGGGGGCATATTGATTCATCACTTTTATCATTTTGTTTTGACTCAAAGCTGTAAAAGCTGTGAAACCTCACAAAGTTATCAAAGCGGTGACATTTGTGAACTATTTGAATTATTTTCTAATGAATTCTTCCTCATACTTCCCAGAAATGGAAATAGAGCTTTTAATGCCTAAAGTACTGTATATAAAAAAAAAAAAGTGGCATAAACTGAAAAATTGTCACTATTGCAGCATTCTCACCAAATGTCCCAGAGGGACTTATGGGAGGTTGGGACGTCCTGCCTGGACTGGGCACTCAGTGCGGGGGGAGCTCTGTGGGCGAGGACTGGAGGTTTGGAGCTCTGGAGTTCCAGGGGAGCAGAGCTCCTCCAGTCCAGACGCGAGGTCTCACTTGGCACCTTCCCGCTCCATCTCTCAGCGAGTAGGTGTCAGTGGCGCCGGGGGCTGAGCTGCTCAGACACAACTATCCCCCAATAACCTGATCCACTCCCCCCCCACCGGCCACCATCCCCACCCACGGGCCCGAGAGGGCTGCTTGCAGCCTGGGGAGGTTTCTGTGTCGGACTCAGGCCCTCCAGTGCTGTGAAAAAAAAGTTTGTGGGGGCAATGGAGATACAAGGGCACGCCAGCGTTTTTCTCTTTTAAAAAGCAGTAGTTTTGAGAGATGACAGCTGGCCCATGTTGTCGTAACTTGTCAGTGTTGTTATTAGTCACTTCAGTGAGATACTCCCAATTATGTCTCAGTTTCATCTTCCACTTATTCTCTCCCTCTTTCTCTCACTCTCTCTCGCTCTTGTTCTCCATCTCTCCCCCACCTCACCCCTCCTCTTCTTGGCTGTTTGCAAATGAAAAAAAGAGCTCAAGCTAAAAGCCAGCTTGATTTTCCCTTTATTTTACCGCTGTCCCTATTTATAAATGGGGGATTTTTCCCTCTCTCTGCGCAGCACACGTAAGTAGGAGAGGATGTCCTGGACTGCGGCCTGCTTATCTAAAGTGAAATCGCAGATCATCAACCCCGCACCCCCCCCCCCCCCCCCCCCCCAAACCCCACCGCGCCCACCCCTCCCTCCTCCGTAATCACCTGGCCACTCTCCTTATCTCTCCCTGTCTTTATCTTATCACTCTCTCTTTAACATATCTTAGCACATTGGTAGTCACATTCCGGGAGGGAAACAAAACAAATGGCCTTGATAGGCTCAAATGAAATTAAGTGGATCATAGTGTCAACCCAAGCCCATTCCTGATAGAGGCCGGTGAAGGCCTTTTTAGCTTCTTCTGTGCTGCTCGCTGGTGGCATGTCTTGTTTTTCCAACTGCTCGGATAGCTTGCTGCGGGTTTTACAGCAGTGTTGTTGTTGAGAGGTTTGTTGCTTCACCAGCGTGTATCCCTGCAGTAAACCACACAAGGAGCATTCTCTGACTGAGGTAAACAGAGCACATTTGAAGTGGTGGGTTGCGCTCATCCCTGAAATGGGAAACAGAAAGGGTGGCTAGCTCTGGACAACGATGACGCCTGAGAAGACTCTCATTATCCCCACGCTACATTTTATATCTACAGAGGGCTGGTTTGGCTTTAGCAGAAAATAGTCCTTTAATTTAGAGGTAGAGTCAAAAGAAGTGGACCATAATTATGACATTACTTGACAAATTGGCACTGAAAAAAAAGATAACCGTCTATTAAGAAGAGCTTTCTTTCATGTTTTGGAGACCCAAAGACGACAGGGACAAAACAAATTAAGTTTTGTTTGTTACGTTTTTTCACCAGTAAGCTTCATGCAAGGGGGAGAGAAAGAGAGAGAGAGAGAGAGAGAGAGAGAGCTCAAATGCAAATTGTTTGTTGAGTTTTTTTCCGTACCAAATGATGGCGTGGAGTGTGCAAAGGGGGCTTCTGAAGGCTGTTTGAAGTGTGGCGCTCTCACACGCACACACCACAGGCATGGACCCCTGTTGGTCCGTCGACAGCTGGCAGTATGGGGAGGCCTGATTTGTGAGCGGACTGACGTCCGCCGCTGGTGTCAGTCAAACACAGTTACCATGGCAACATATTTGTGACCCATGACAAGCCTTGAAGACTGAAAAATGGATATAGAGTACAGGCCATTAACTAACATCAGAAGCAACCCACAGTTGCACTTGGGATGATGAGTAAAGAAAGTATCTATCTATCTCTCTATCTCTCTCTCTATCTATCTATCATAGGCAGCAGCCTTCAGTAATACTTAGCAAGGTTTTTAAGTTTTAACTTTGTAAGGAAAGTGTCATATTCTAAAGGCGAGATACTAGTTTGATGAAGTATCAATGGCTATTAAAGAAGGCGTGATATTCAACACCTGAAACAGGGCACAGGTACTATACAGCATTGTTTATGATATACAATGTATTTGCAAATATGAGGTCAATGAAGGAAAGTGAACCAGATAGCTCTGTGTGTGTGCGTGCGTGCATGTGTGTGTGTGTGTATTCCTTCAGTAACACAGCAACACATAGTTCAACACATACGTAACATACAAAATGTAGGGCAAATGAAGGGGAGTGAACCAGATAGCTCTCTCTCTGTCTCTCTCTCTCTCTCTCTCTCTCTCTCTCTCTCTCTCTCTCTGTGTATTCCTTAAGTAATACAGTAGTAACACAGCATGCATGGTTTTTAAGTTAAGTAGTATCTAAATAGTGAGGAAAGTGTCATATTCTAAAGGCAAGATACTAGTTTGATAGCATTGTTGATGCTCAGTAGGCCTATATTTGCAAACATTCTAAATATTGGCTAAATGAAGGGAAGTGAAGCAGATAGCTCTGTGTGTGTGTGTCTGTGTGCGTGTGTGTCTGTGTCTGTGTCTGTGTGCGTGTGTGTGTCTGTGTGCGTGTGTGTGTCTGTGTGCGTGAGCGTGTGCATGTATGCGCGCAGGCGTGCATGTCAATGTGAATGAGTGTGTGTGTGAGTGAGTGAGTGTGTATGTGTGTGTGTGTGTTTGTATGTGTATTCCTTCAGTAACAGCATGCATGGTTTCTAATTTAAGTATTTTAGTGAGGAAAGTGCCATTATTCTAAAGGCAAGATAAGAAATAAACTAAACTAAACTAGCTTGATAGCATTGTTTATGATGCACAGTAGGCCTATATTTGCGAAAATTCTAAATATAAGGGAAATGAAGGGGAGTGAACCAGAAAACTCTTTCAATTTACCCAAGGGCAATGACTTTTGATTACATAGCATTCAGGACAGTCCAGGCCAAAGCATAATAAGAATTGGGATTTAAGTCATTTATGTAAAGACATACATAACGATTCCATGTGCAGAATTTAGTTTGGACAGGTGTCTCGAGGTGAGGCTAGACAGACTCTCTCTACACTCTCTCCAATATGGATCCACTGTCCTAATAACCAAACCTCTTGTAGCGTTACTTTAACAAGCGAGGAGCAGTTGACTAACACAACCATGCTAAACACTAGAGGCAGACTGTTTGAACGAGCTCACACCTCTGTCTCCATTAAACATAGGCTACTCCTCACCCATTCCTTCGACACATCTCTCTTGTGGCCACGACAACAGAGTTGTTTGCAACCGTCACCTAGCATTCTCTCAGGACTAAACTGACAGCCTCTTGAAATGATCAATGGGACTAAGTGGGCCAAACAAAAAAAACAGGTTTTATTTTCAGAAGCCAACCTTAGGCCAATTGTTTTGGTACAATTAGAAATACAATTGGCACAATAGCTAATCTCCAAAGATGCACACTCATACACACCCACTCATGCAGATTCAAGGCCATTGGAGAGGGAGGAAGAACAAAGAAAGAAAGTTTCCAAATACTTCCAGTCACAAGTGAGTTGCCTCTTTGTCATTACAAAGCTACAGCTGACAACAGCACTTTGATGATTTATAAAAAGACTAACAGTGTGAATAAAAAGGGATGTGGACAAAATGGGCAAAAAAAAAAAAAATCAATCCAACACAAAATATCCGGTCAGTTTCCCAGAGACGACCGGCTAATTACATTGGCCAAACATCCCTGGCCGGACAAAGGCCCATCCTGTCCACCTCCCTCTCTCTCCTCTCTTTAATGTATTCCTGAGAGCCCCGAAATCTCTAATTTTAATGCCCCTATAATGCTTTTTTGGGGACTTTTCCATGACAAACAAGCTACTCTGAGACAAAAATACATAACCAGTTGGACTGACAGCAAGCACTGTCGACATCAGTGGAGAAATGCATGAAATGTTGTTGCCGGCCTGAAAGCCTTTGATTTATATGATATGGTTTGAGACCATCTGGGCCTCTATGCATATCAAGGTGTCCTTGGTGGATGTAGGGTGATATTTTCTTCACTCAGTCCTTAACCATTCCCCTCTTAAGTGCCCTCTCAGCCAGCCGGCTTAATATCCAAACAAACATCCCCTCCTCAAGCCTGTGTGTGTGTGTGTGTGTGTGCTCGGCCTAACGAGCTGTTGAACCTAATCGGATGCTAATCAAGTTGGAGTGTGAATGCGAGCCACGTTC